>NC_072014.1:37704886-37927513 GCF_027791375.1 Indicator indicator | reverse complement strand
CCCCCTTGGCCTTCTTGGCCACCAGGGCACATTGCTGACCCATGCACAACTTGTTGTCCCCCAGCACTCCCAGCTCCTTCTCCACAGGGCTGCTCTCCAGCAGATCACCTCCTAAGCTGTCCTGCTGCAGTTTATTCTTCCTTCCCAGCTGCAGGATGGTGCTGGGGTGGGGAGGGTCTGTGTCACCCCCTGGCTTTCTCCACCTGAAGGTGTTTCTGTGAAATTCTGAAACCCATTCCACTGCCTGACTGCTCCCTCAGTAAAGAGATTGTTCCTAACATCCAACCTAAAGCTCCCAAGTTGCAAGCTGAGGCCATCTCCTCTTGCCCTGTGCTAAAGCAGCACTGCTGGACACCCTGGAGCTCAGGGCAGCCTGCTCAGGGTGCTGCTTCTCCAAAGGAGAGGCAGACAGCAGAGCAGGCAACAAAGTTCTGCTTACCTCAGCCCCAGGTCTAATTGGATCCTTTGCAGCTTCCCATCTCAACTGAGCAGGGTGACAAATGCCTCACATGGGGCTCATGAGCAGATTCTATCTCCAGCTGAACGCATGAAGATGGGGCTGAAGGTGTGGGTGATGATGAGCAGGAGGCAAAGCTGGCTGGGGAGCAGAGCACCTTCCCCAGCACCCACCCCACACGTCAGCACTCGCTCTGCTCCTCCAAATCGACAGCAGCAGCAGCAAATATCATTAGGGGAGAGGTGAGGGCTGGTTGCCAGGGAACGCTTGGCTGCCCGCTCCCACCCCAGCTCCTGACTTCATCGGGTCCAGCACTTCAGTGCTGCCAGGGAGGGCCTGCTGATTATTGACTCTACAAGGCTCAGAGGACATCAAATCCCTTCCTGGGAAGGCAGGCAGGGTCACAGCCTGGGGCTGAGGGTAAACGTCGAGGGACGCAGGGACAGAGCGCTGGGAAAGACTCAGCAGGGGAACCCAGGGAGCTACCTGGAACCAGATGAGCTTCCAGGTCCCTTCCAGCCCACAGATGATCTCCCAGGTCCCTTCCAGCCCACAGATGATCTTCCAGGTCTCTTCCAGCCCACAGAATTATTGAGGCTTGAAAAGACCTCTGAGATCATCAAGTCCAGCCTATGACCCACCACCGTATCAGCTAAAGCCTGCCACCAAGTGCAGGGTCCTGCATCTGGGGAGCAATAACAACAGCACCAGGACAGGTTAGAGGCTGCCCTGCTGGAAAGCAGCTCCACAGAGCAAGACCTTGGAGTGCTGGTGGGCAGCAAGTTCTGCATGGAACAACAATGTGCTCTGGTGGCCAAGAGAGCCAATGGGATCCTGGGGTGCAGCAAGAAAGGTGTCCAGCAGGGCTGGGGAAGTTCTTCTACCTCTCTACTCTGCCCTGCTGAGACCACAGCTGCAATCCTGTGTCCAGTTTGGGGCTCCCCAGTTCAAGAGAGACAGAGACCTGCTGGAGAGAATCCAACAGAGAGCCAGCAGGATGCTTAGGGGACTTGAGCATCTCCCCTGGGAAGAGAGCCTGAGAGCCCTGGGGCTGTTTAGTCTGGAGAAGAGAAGCCTGAGAGGGGATCTGATCAATGGCTCTCAATAGCTGAGGGGTGGGTGTCAAGGGGAGGGGGCCAGGCTCTTTTGGGTGGTTCCCAGTGATCAGACAAGGACCAATGGGGTCAAACTTGACCAGAGAAGATTTCAGCTCAGCATGAGGAGAAACTTCTTTGCAGTGAGGGTGACAGAGCCCTGGAGCAGGCTGCCCAGGGGGGTTGTGGAGTCTCCTTCTCTGGAGCCTTTCCAACCCCACCTGGATGCATTCCTGTGCAGACTCCCCTAAGTGCTGCTGCTCTGGCAGGGGGGTTGGACCTGATGATCTCTGGAGGTCCCTTCCAACCTCTGATACACTCTGATCCTGTGAAGTGCCACCTCAAATCTTTTCTTAAACACCTCCAGTGATGGTGACTCCACCACCTCCCTGGGCAGTCCATTCCAAACAGCCTTCCTGTGAGGAAGTGCTTCCTAATACCCAACCTAAGCCTCCCCTAGTACAGCTTCACACCCTGCCCTCTTGTCCTGCCACCAGCTGCCTGGGAGCAGAGCCTGACCCCCACCTGACTACAACTTCCTTGTAGGTAGTTGTAGAGAGGGATAAGGTCCCCTCAAAGTCTCCTCTTCTCCAGGCTGAACACCCCCAGCTCCCTCAGCCTCTCCTCATCAGCCTTTCCCTCCAGCCCCCTCCCCAGTCTCACTGCTCTCCTCTGGACCTGCTCCAGCACCTCAAGAGTGGTCCAGAGCTGCACAGAGTGCTCGAGGTGAGGCCTCAGCAGTGCCAAGCAGAGGGGCAGGATTCCATCCCCAGCTGGGCTGGCCACACCAAACCTTTCTGTGATTCTGTGATTTGCTCAGAGAGATTACAGCTGTGAGGAGGGAAGGAGGGAGGGGAGCCAAGCCAAGCAGAGGTGCTGGCTGCAGCACTCCAGGCTGCAGTTCCCTTGGGCTGACAGATTAAAGAAGGACCCTTCAACTTCCCCAGAAGGGACCTTGATGGTCACATCATCAACTCCCATCCCTGGAATAATAGCAGCAATTTGAGAAAGAGCTCAGACAAGTCCCTTTCAGACTGCTGGCTGTGTGCCACTCAGAGCCCTACAAGGCTGGGGAGGGTTTGGAGTCTTCTGGTTTTATATTTTCTGAACTGGTTGCAGACTCTTCTGGAAAGTCACCAAAAAAAGAGCACAAAGTTGAGGGGTTTGCCCCCATTTCTAATCACAGGGTTGACTTTCCCACTCTACTCTGACCCATAGAGGCATCCCTGGGGTTTTATTTCACCACCCCAGGAGTGATTTGAGACATAAGGAAGGAAGGATAGGGCTGGAGAGTTGGCTGGAGGGGAACCTCATGAAGTTCAGCAAGGGCAAGTGTAGGGTCCTGCACCTGGGGAGGAAGAACCCCCAGCACCAGTACAGGTGAGGGGGGATCTGCTGGGAGGCAGTGCTGCAGAGAAGCACCAGGCAGTGCTGGGGGACAAGAAGTTCCCCAGGAGCCAGCAATGTGCCCTCATGGCCAAGAAGGTCAATGTTCTACTGGGATCCATTTAGACTGTGGCCAGCAGGTCAAGAGAGGTTCTCCTCCCCCTCTGCTCTGCCCTGGTGAGGTGACAGCTGGAGTCCTGGGGCCAGGTCTGGGCTTTCCAGTTCAAGAGGGACAGGAAATTGTTGGAGAGAGTCCAGTGGAGGCTGCAAAGCTGCTGAGGGCCCTGAAGCATCTCTGGGAGGAGGAAAGGCTGAGAGCCCTGGGGCTGTGGAGCCTGCAGAAGAGCAGCCCCAGAGGGGAGCTGAGCAATGCTCAGCAAGAGCTAAAGGAGCTGTGGGGGGCAAGAGGCTGGGGCCAGACTCTGCTCAGTGGTGCCCAGGGACAGGACAAGGGGCAATGGACACAAACTGGAAGCCAGGAGGTTCCACCTGAAGATGAGGAGAAAGTTGTTTGGTGTGAGGGTGCTGGAGGCCTGGAGCAGGCTGCCCAGAGAGGTTGTGGAGTCTCCTTGTCTGGAGAGCTTCAAACCCCACATGGCCATGGTGATGCTGGGCAAGCTGCTGTGGGTGCCCCTGGTGTAGCAGGGGGGCTGGAGTGGATGATCTCCAGAGGTGCCTTCCAGCCCCCACCACTCTGGGATTGTGTGGCCAGCAGTCACAGAGGCTGGTGCAGCTATTCAGTGGTGGAAGGTAGCATTGGTTCCTCACACAGAGCCTGGGAGAGATAAAACTCAAGGCAAGGAGCTGCCCTATCTCTTCCCCCAGGAAAGGTGAAGTGTTCCTGCTCCATGAGGTACCTGGGACAGGAACTGCCTCCCACTGCAGAACCCAGCACCAAGACACTTCTATTGCTCCACAGAACACAGACTCTGCAGCACAACTGGATGATGAAATCAGTCTCTGAAGTGAACTTTAGGAAAGCTTGAAATATTTACCACCTGGTTTCTTGGAGACATTATCATGAAAGATGTAAAGTTGCCTGCTGAGAAGCCCTGCCCTTCAGCAGAAGGCTGTGCAGCATATAAAAACACTTGCAAATCAGTCATTGGAAGCATAAAAATGTCCTGGGGTTTATCTCACTCCCCCCCCCCCCTGCTATTAAAGGGAACTTAGAATCATTGGGTTGGAAGAGACCTTTCAGCTCATCAAGTCCAACCATTAACCCAGCACTGCCAGGGCACCACTGAACCATGGCCCTCAGCACCACAGCTTAGAATCATACCATCAGAGAATTATCAGGGCTGGAAGGGACCTCAAGGCTCAGCCAGTTCCAACCCCCCTGCCATGGGCAGGGACACCTCACACTACAGCAGGTTGCTCACAGCCACATCCAGCCTGGCTGCAAAAACCTCCAGGGATGAGGCTTCCACCACCTCCCTGGGCAACCTCTGCCAGTGTCTCACCACCCTCCTGGGGAAGAACTTCTTCTTAACATCCAATCTGAATCTCCCCATTTCTAGTTTTGTTCCATTCCCCCAGACCTGTCACTCACTGACACCCTCAAACGTCCCTCCCCAGCCTTCCTGTAGTCCCCTTCAGATACTGGAAGGCCCCAGCTTAAACCAAGGAAGTGTAGATCAGAATCACAGAATTTTTTGAGTTGGAAAAGCCCTCTAAGATCATCCAATCCAACCATCAACCCCACACCACCATGGCCATTAAACCATGGCCCAAAGAGCCATGGCCACACTTTTCTTGAACATTTCCAGAGCTGTTAAATCCATCACCCCCTAAGCAGCCTCTTCCAATGCCTGACCACTCCTGCAGCAAAGAAAATATTCCTCATGTCCAACCCAAACTTCCCCTGGCCAGTTCCAGGCTGTGCCATCTTCAGATGACCTCTGCTGCCATAGAAGAATAATCATGGAACTCCTTAGGTGTTGTCCAAGATGACACAACAGCTACAGAACCACAGAATCAACCAGGTTGGAAAAGACCTCAGAGATCATCCAGTCCAACCTATCACCCAGCACCATCTGATCAACCAAACCATGGCCCTGAGTGCCTCATCCAGCCTGATTTTAAACACTTCCAGGGATGGTGACTCCACCACCTCCCTGGGCAGCACATTCCAAGGGCCAATCTATCTTGCTGTGAAGAATTTCTTCCTAACACCCAGCCTGAACCTCCCCTGGCACAGCTTGAGACTGTGTCCTCTTGTTCTGGTGCTGCTTGCCTGGGAGCAGAGCCCAACCCCCACCTGGCTACAACCTCCCTTCAGGTAGTTGTAGAGAGCAATGAGGTCTCCCCTGAGCCTCCTCTTCTCCAGGCTGAACACCCCCAGCTCCCTCAGCCTCTCCTCACAGGGCTGTGCTCCAGACCTCTCCCCAGCCTCCTTGCCCTTCTCTGGACACATTCCAGCATCTCAACCTCTTTCTTGAACTGAGGAGCCCAGAGCTGGACACAGGACTCAAGGTGTGGTCTAACCAGAGCTGAGCACAGGGCAGAATGACTTCCCTGCTCCTGCTGGCCACACTATTCCTGATCCAGGCCAGGATGCCATTGGCTCTCCTGGCCACCTGGGCACACTGCTGGCTCCTGTTCAGCTGCTGCCAACCAGCACCCCCAGGTCCCTTTCTGCCTGGCTGCTCTACATGGAATCATGGCTGGTTCCGTGCCACTTGGTGAACCCAGCAGGGACAGCCCCACTGGAGGTGCCATGGAGGATGGAGCCGCTCTGGTCCCAGGCTCTTGAAGGTCTCCCATCCAACCACTCTTCACAGAGATGAGGGATGCTCCAAGGCTGACCTAACAACCAGGCTGATTGAACTCTGCTTGGCAAGGAAGTGTTTGGCATTCCAGAATCCCAGCATGGTAGGGTTGGAAGGGAGCTCTGGAGATCATCCAGTCCAACCCCTCAGCTAAAGCAGGGGCACCCACAGCATCTTGCCCAGCATCACCATGGCCAGGCTGCCCTCTGTCCAACTGTCCAGGTCTTGCACCAGGTATGTCCTTCTTCCATGGTGGAAGACCAGCCCTGAGCTCCAGCAGTTGCTGGGCATTGAGCAGGAGATCTGCAACTCCAGCTCCAGATCCAGCAAGAGAATTTAACCAGAGAAACACCAAAATGTACCTTTAGAGAGAGGAAACTCTGGGAGCAGGGAGAGAAATCTGGCACTGACTGAAAACCTCTTGAATTTGTGTTTGTTTGCCACTCAGTCTGGGGGCTTTGAGGGGGCTACCCCTGGTTGAAAGTCACTTAGATACTTCTGTTCTTCCATGTGTCTTGAAATGGTGCTGGAACATGAAACTTGCTGGGATTGTCCTTCCCCTTTTCCCATTCCTTTAGGGTAAAACACTCCAGGGGGTTGGAACTAGATGACCTTTAAGGTCCTTTCTGACCATTCTGTGAATTCACAGATTTGAGTTCTCCACAGCTGAGTCTTGGATTCCATCTTCCTCCTGCCTTCACATCTCAGAACATTTATGACATAAAAGCCTTCAGAAGGGACTGCAGAAAGCCCCAGAAGCTGTTTCTATAGAGACAGCTCTGCTTGGGTTCAGTGAAAGGCTTCTACAAAGAGGACAGAAGGACAAAACATCAGGAGAAGCTGCTGGCTGATTGTTCTGAGCTTCCAGAGGAGGCTCATTAGAGGAAAATGCTTTGTGAGGAGGTGGCACCCAAGTGTGGCACCCAAACCCTGCTGCTGATGGCATGAATGATCACAGCTAAAGGCAGGCACAGAAGCTGAGGTGGGTGTTCAAGTGGGCCATGAAAAGCATGGCCAGCAGGCTGAGGGAAGGTCTCCTCTCACTCCACTCTGCCCTGCTGAGGCCACAGCTGGAGTCCAGGGGCCAGGTCTGGGCTCCCCAGGTCAAGAGGGACAGGGAATTGTCGGAGAGAGTCCAGTGGAGGCTGCAAAGGTGCTGAGGGGCCTGGAGCATCTCTGTGAGGAGGAAAGGCTGAGAGCCCTGGGGCTGTGGAGCCTGCAGAAGAGCAGCCCAGAGGGGAGCTGAGCAATGCTCAGCAAGAGCTAAAGGAGCTGTGGGGGGCAAGAGGCTGGGGCCAGACTCTGCTCAGTGGTGCCCAGGGACAGGACAAGGGGCACTGGGCACAAACTGGAAGCCAGGAGGTTCCATCTGAAGATGAGGAGAAAGGTGTTTGTTGTGAGGGTGCTGGAGGCCTGGAGCAGGCTGCCCAGAGAGGTTGTGGAGTCTCCTTCTCTGGAGAGCTTCCAAATCCACCTGGCCATGGTGATGCTGGGCAAGCTGCTGTGGGTGCTTTTGCTTTAACAGCTGGGATGGACTGGATGATGTCCAGAGGTCCCTTCCAACCCCCTCCATGCTGGGATTGTGTTTGATTCTGAGCAGAGACACACCAGGTCCTGGCAATGTGTCCAGTTGCCATGGAAACAGCCTCATCTACCAAGGATGTTCCATGCAGGTGAAGCTCTGCACTGCATTGTGCTCCTTTATGCAAGGGACACAATTCTGCCTGTGATGTAATTCCCATGTTTGTGCACTTCCCAAGGTTCCAGGTTGCTGTTTGGAAAGCCATTCTTCATAGTTCCTAGCCCAGATGCCTGTGAGGACCTTACCACGGGAGAAGTTTCTGCTCCCTCTGGCCCATCATTGCACCAGACCTGAGCACTATGGACCAAACCAAGGCAAAACTGGGACAAAAACTCAAGGCCAGGTTTGCAAACTGGGTCTGGGGATCACCACCACCATGAGACCATGTCCAAGGCAGCACAGGGTTGAGGCATGAGAAAGAATCACAGATTTGTCAGGGTGGGAAGGGACCTCAAGGCTCAGCCAGTTCCAACCCCCCTGCCATGGGCAGGGACACCTCACACTACAGCAGATTGCTCACAGCCACATCCAGCCTGGCTGCAAAACCCTCCAGGGATGAGGCTTCCACCACCTCCCTGGGCAACCTGTGCCAGTGTCTCACCACCCTCATGGGGAAGAATTTCTTCCTGACATCCAATCTGAATCTCCCCATTTCCACCACGGAATACCAAGTTGGAACATACCTCAAAGGTCATCTGCTCCAGCCTTAGAATCATACTACAGTTTTGGCTGGAAGAGACCTTAAAGTTCATCCAGTCCAACCATCAACCCAAGGCCCTCCCCTGGCAACCCATGGGCAACTTGTTCCAGTGTCTCACCTCCCTCACTGCAAAAAGTTTCTTCCTAATCTCAGGTCTCCATCTCCCCCCTTCCAGCTGCAAGCCATTGCCCTCATCCTGTCACTCCCAGCCCTTGTCAAAAGTCCCTCCCCAGCTCTCCTGTAGCCCCCTTCAGGTACTGGAAAGCTGCTTTAAGGTCTCCCTGGAGCCTTCTTTTCTCCAGGCTGAACAGCCCCAACTCTCTCACCCTGTCCCCATAGGGGAGGTATTGCAACCCTCTGATCATCTTCATGGTCTCCCTCTGGACCTGCTCCATCAGTTCCATCTCCTTCTTGTGCTGGGAGCACCAGAGCTGGGTGCAGTACTCCTGGTGGTGCCTCAGCAGAGCAGAGGGGCAGAATCCTCTCCCTTCTGCTACCTTCACTTCAGGTGCTGCTTTTCCCATCTGTGGCTCTCTCTCCCTTTGATTTATCCATAAAAGCAGCAGCAGCAGCAGCAGCCAGCAGCTCTGTCCTTTGTTGCTCTGTTTGCTGAAGAGGAGCTGCCCTAGGAAGCCAAAGCTGCCCTAATCACCTGCTTTTATTTCCTTGCCTACTTGAATGCATCTGCAACTCATTAGCAGGAGAAGCCCTTGGTAACACCTGATGTGCCACCACTCATGGCATGGTCTCCAGAGACCCTCCCTAATTGGCACAGGAAAGTTCTTCCTCCTCCTGAGTGGAATCCCTCAAACTGCATCGTCATTAAGACAAGGTGTTAAAAAAAACACCACCAAAGCAAGGAAGCAGAGAAGCTCTCAGCAGCCATTAAAGGGAAAAAAACCCTTAATTAAGGCAAGAAAGGGACTATTATTAGAAGGTGATTTCTTATTTATAAGCAGCATTAAAACTTAATAAGGAGAAAGTCAGCAGTTGTCCAACTAAAGCTAAACCAATTAGGTCAAACAAGACCAAACTGCACAGCAGAAGAAGGAGCAGCTCCATGGAGGAAGGCCTGGCACTGCTGGTGGACAACAAGTTCCCCATGGGGCAGGCTGGAGGCCCTGGGGCCCTGCAGAAGAGCAGCCCCAGAGGGGATCTCCTCATCTGCCCTCATGGCCAAGAAGCCCAATAGGGTCCTAGGGTGTGGACATGGATGGGGCTTGGGATGTGGGCTAATGGCCATGGTGGCCTTAGGCTGATGGTTGGATTGGATGATCTTAGAGGTCTTTTCCAACCCAAGCAATTCCATGATTCAACAAAAGTGTGGCCAGCAGGTCAAAGGAGGCTCTGCTCCACCTCTACTCTCCCTCCAGCTGGGAGTCCTGGGGCCAGGTCTGGGCTCCCCAGTTCAAGAGGGACAGGGAACTGCTGGAGAGAGATCAATGGAGGCTGCAAAGGTGCTGAGGGGCCTGGAGCATCTCTGTGAGGAGGAAAGGCTGAGAGCCCTGGGGCTGTGGAGCCTGCAGAAGAGCAGCCCCAGAGGGGAGCTGAGCAATGCTCAGCAAGAGCTAAAGGAGCTGTGGGGGGCAAGAGGCTGGGGCCAGACTCTGCTCAGTGGTGCCCAGGGACAGCACAAGGGGCACTGGGCACAAACTGGAACCCAGGAATTCTACCTGATGTCTCTGCCCATGGCAGGGAGTTTGGAGTTAGATGATCTTTAAGATCTCTTCCAACCCAAACCATTCTGTGACTCTATGAGTTAATTCCTACCAAGCCTTAAATTATCTGCTGGTTTCTAGTTTGCTTTAGCACTTTCTTGGAGGTTGCTTTTCTTCTTCTGGGGCCTGACCCTTGTCAGTGGTATCCAATGACAGGACAAGAGGCAATGGCCACAGACTTAGAACACTGAGAAGTTCCACTTGAAGGTGAGGAGAAACTTCTTTGGTGTGAGGGTGCTGGAGGCCTGGAGAGATTGTGGAGTCTCCTTCTCTGGAGACGTTCAAGAGCCATTTGGATGCATTCCTGTGTGGCCTCTAGGTGATCCTGCTTTGGCAGGTGGTTGGACTTGATCTCCAGAGGTCCCTTCCAACCTCTAGCATTCTGTGAGCCTGATCTCCAGAGGTCCCTTCCAACCTCTAGCATTCTGTGAGCCTGATCTCCAGAGGTCCCTTCCAACCTCTACCATTCTCTGAGCCTGATCTCCAGAGGTCCCTTCCAACCTCTAGCATTCTGTGAGCCTGATCTCCAGAGGTCCCTTCCAACCTCTACCATTCTCTGAGCAGTTCTGCCTTACACTCAAGATGATTTTTTTTTTTTTTGGTTGTTTTTTTTTCCTGCTGGTTTATGCAAGCAGGATAATTATCATCTACTTGACCAGGAAATTACAGGCTGTTAGGAATCATTTTATTCATTTAATAATTAGCAGATTACCCAAAGCTCTTGATCCAGTGCTGGGAAGGGTTTGTCTTGCAGAGTATGGGCTGCAGTTCATCAGCTGCAGTTCATCAGCTGCAGCTATCTGGTCTTCATCTGAAGGATAAGGACCCTTTACAACCAAGAATTGCAGTGTCCTTGATAAGGTTTATTAGCTCCAGCCCTGAACTGCTGGCCCTGTTGCCTTCCTTTTGTAGATGGCAAGGACTCTCAACAGAGTAAAGAAGAGCAGATGTCATCCAGCAGTCTCTGGACTCCAGGGAGACCTCCTGGTGGCCTTTCAAGACTTAAGAAAGCCTGGAGATAGCCTTTTTGTCAGGGCCTGTAGTGATGGGACAAGGGGTGGGGGAGATGCAGACTGGAAGAGAAGGAAGAGATTTGTTACCCTGAGGGTGGTGAGAGCCTGGCCCAGTGAGGTGCTGGTGCATCATCCCTGGAACCATTCCAGCTCTGCTTGTGTCCAGGTTTGGGCTCCCCAGTTCAAGAGAGACAGAGACCTGCTGGAGAGAATCCAAGGGAAAGCCAGCAGGATGCTTAGGGGACTTGAGCATCTCCCCTGGGAAGAGAGCCTGAGAGCCCTGGGGCTGTTTAGTCTGGAGAAGAGAAGCCTGAGAGGGGATCTGATCAATGGCTCTCAATAGCTGAGGGGTGGGTGTCAAGGGGAGGGGGCCAGGCTCTTTTGGGTGGTGCACAGTGATCAGACAAGGACCAATGGGGTCCAACTTGAGCAGAGAAGATTTCAGCTCAGCATGAGGAGAAACTTCTTTACAGTGAGGGTGACAGAGCCCTGGAGCAGGCTGCCCAGGGGGGTTGTGGAGTCTCCTTCTCTGGAGCCTTTCCAGCCCCACCTGGATGCATTCCTGTGCAGACTCCCCTGAGTGCTGCTGCTCTGGCAGGGGGGTTGGAGCTGATGATCTCTGGAGGTCCCTTCCAACCTCTGATACACTCTGAGACTGTGTGGGGCTCTGAGCAACCTGCTCTGGCTGCAGATGTCCCTGCTGACTGCAGGGGGGTTGGGCTACAGAACCACAGAATGCATAAGGGTGGAAAGGACCCTCAGAGGTCATCTGGCCCAACCCTCCTGCAGTAAGCAGGGACATCTCCAACTAGAGATGTCCAACCAGATGCCCAGGGAGGTGGTGGAGTCACCATCCCTGGAGATGTTCAAGAGAAGCCTGGATGAGGCACTCAGTGCCATGGTCTGGTTGATTGGATAGGGCTGGGTGATAGGTTGGCCTGGATGATCTTGGAGGTCTCTTCCAAGCTGGTTGATTCTATGAAATTGATCAGGTTGCTCAGGGGCCCATGGAGTTTGACCTTGAATGTCTCCAGGAATGGGGCTTCTATCACATTGCTGCATTAGGTGAGCTTTCAAAGGTCCCTTCCCACCCAAAGCAGTCTGTGATTCTCTGCTTTCATGACTAAAAGGAGCTCCTGAGATCTGCAGCTCCTGCTCAGCTCCTTGCCTGTCAAAACATCATCAAACAGCACTTTTCACATGAATGCAGAGATAATAGAGCAGAACATCCCAGGAGCAGAAAACCCTTTTCATCCTTCCTGCAGTGTCTAGACATCAATCCACACATCATGCAGAGTCCTGAGGTGGGAGACTCGTGGGCAGGGCTGATTTCAGGTGTAGGTTACAGAGGCAGCTCCCTCAAATGGTGAGTCAGACACTGGGACAGGTTGCCCAGGGAGGTTGTTGATTCCTCCTCCCTGGAGGTGTTCAAGGCCAGCTTGGAGGAGGCCTGGAGCAACCTGGGCTGGTGGAAGGCATCAAATTGGATGATCTTTAAGGTCCCTTCCAACCCAAGCCATTCTATGAATCTCCCCCAGAAGGGTTGTCAAGGTCTGGCCCAGGCTGCCCAGGGCAGTGATGGAGTCCCCATCCCTGGAGGGGTTTCAAAGCTGTGGAGATGTGGTGCTGAGGGCCATGATTCATCCTGTCCCCACAGGACCTTCTAAACAGTCCCTCCCCAGCCTTCCTGTAGGTTCCTTTCATATATTGAAGTGCAGCTATGAGGTCTCCCTGGAGCCTTCTCTTCTCCAAGCTGGACAGTCCCAACCCTCCCAGCCTGTCCTTGCAAGAGAGGTGCTCCAGCCCTCTGATCACCTTCATGGCCTCCCTTGGACCCACTCCAGCAGGTCCATGTCCTTCTTGTGTTGGGGACCCCGGAGCTGGACACAGCCCTCCAGGTGAGGTCTCAGCAGGGCAGAGCAGAGTGGCAGAATTCCTTCTCTCCATCTGCTGGCTACACTTCACAGAATCATGGAATCCTAGAATCAGTCAGGGTTGGAAGGGACCACAAGGATCATCCAGTTCCAACCCCCTGCCATGGGCAGGGACACCTCACACTAGATCAGGCTGGCCAGAGCCTCATCCAGCCTGGCCTTAAACACCTCCAGGGATGGGGCCTCAACCACCTCCCTGGACAACCCATTCCAGGCTCTCACCACTCTCATGGGGAAGAGCTTTTTCCTCATGTCCAGTCTGAATCTCCCCACTTCCAGCTTTATTCCATTCCCCCCAGTCCTATCACTACCTGATAGCCTAAAAAGTCCCTCCCCAGCTTTCTTGTAGCCCCCTTCAGATCCTGGAAGGCCACAAGAAGGTCACCTCAGAGCCTTCTCTTCTCCAGACTGAACAGCCCCAACTCACCACACTTCTTTTGACACAGCCCAGGCTGTCATGGACCTTCTGGACTGCAGGTGCCCACTGCTGGCTCATGTCCAGCTTCTCATCCACCAGCACCCCCAAGTCCTTTCCTGCCGGGCTGCTCTCAGTCTCCTCATCCCCCAGCCTGGATTGATATCGAGGATTTTCCTGACCTAGGTGCAGGACCTTGCACTTTGCCTTACTGAACCTCGTGAGGCTCTCTTCAGCTCACCTCTCCAGCCTGTCCAGGTCCCTATGGATGGATCCCAACCTTTAGTCTGATCAACCACACCACTCAGCTTGGTGTCATCACCAAAGAGGGCTGGAGCAGCTCTCCTGTGGGGACAGACTGAGAGAGTTTCTTCAGCTTAGGGAGAAGGATGTGGTGGGGGGACTGTGTCAAAGGCTTTACAAGAGCCCAGGTAGATGACATCTGTTTGCCTTCCCTTGCCCATGGATGCAGTCACCCTACTACAAAAAGCATCAGGTTGGCCAGGCAAAGACTTGCCCTTGGTGAATGACACAATCATAAAATGGCCTTGATTGGAAGGGATCTTAGAGATCTACTCCAACCTCCCTGCCATGGCCAGGGATGCCTCTCAACCAGACTTGGTTGCTTGAGGCCATTGATTAAGTTCCACTGACTGCATTCCAGATTCAATCAAGGTGACCAAGACTTTAAGGTCCATCAAAGCAGGAAAGGGGAAAAAAATGGAAGCAAGCAACTGAAAACCCACCACCAACCCCCCACAAAATCCCCACCAAACACTTGTATGAAATAATCAAGCAGGGGGGGAGGGAGGGGTTGGGACTGGATGATCTTTAAGGTCCCTTCCAACCCAACCCAAACCCCAAACTACCTGCAGCAGCATCCACAAAGCACTGCATCAAGATGAGAAGGTCCTCACAGGGCATCTTGAAGGTGGCCTCCAGAGAGCTACTCAGGGATGAAGCTATTCCAGGCAGCTAATGAGTCTGTGTGAGGGACTTCAAATCAAAACAACTGCAGAAAGAGAGCTGACAACATCCAGGTCTGCATGCAAATGGAGCTTTATCTGCATTGCAGATAGCTCTTGAGCATCAGATGGGAGATTGAAATGTACTTCACCAGATTGGGGCTCCTCTAGCCTAAACAGTGTTTTCCCTTTTCACATCAAGCTGGTAATTATGTTTGCCACTCATACCTGGCAATTTCAGCAAATACTCCAGGCAAGCCCTTTTTGTGACTGGAATGGTTCCATGTGCTGTGAAAGAATGAGATTTCCTCCACACCTTTCAGGAGCTGTTTGGGTGAAGAGTCAGGGATCCTTCAAAGCAGGTTGGAGGAGAAGTTGCATGAGCCAAGGAATTTTATCTCGTGGCAGAGGTTGGAAATGCTCAAGGGTTTGGAAAGACATCTGTCACATGGACACCCCTGGCTCCAGACAACAGGAGAAAAGCCAGCCAGAGGTGCTGGATGGCTTCTACAGACACATCTGTGTCAAGGTTTTAACTCTGCTCACAGCCTGGTTTGGCTTGGAGGGGAGCCTGAGGATCATCTAATTCCAACCCCTCTGCCATGGGCAGGGACACTTTCCACTAGATCAGGGTGCTCAGGGGTTCAGGAGGTGGTGGAACTAAATCCAACCAGCTTGGAAAAGACCCCAGAGATCATCAAGTCCAACCTATTGCCTAATACCTAACACCTCCTGACAACTCAACCATGGCTCCAAGTGTCACATCCAATCTCTTTTTGAACACCTTCAGATGACCTCTGCTCCCAGAGAAGAATAATCATGGAACTCCTTAGGTGTTGTCTAAGATGACACAACAGCTACAGAAACACAGAATCATCCAGGTTGGAAAAGACCTCAGAGACCATCCAGTCCAACCTATCACCCAGCACCATCTGATCAACCCAACCATGGCCCTGAGTGCCTCATCCAGCCTGATTTTAAACACTTCCAGGGACAGTGACTCCACCACCTCCCTGGGCAGCACATTCCAAGGGCCAAGCTCTCTTGCTGTGCAGAATTTCTTCCTAACACCCAGCCTGAACCTCCCCTGGCACAGCTTGAGACTGTGTCCTCTTGTTCTGGTGCTGGTTGCCTGGGAGAAGAGACCAACCCCCACCTGGCTACAACCTCCCTTCAGGTAGTTGTAGAGAGCAATGAGGTCTCCCCTGAGCCTCCTCTTCTCCAGGCTGAACACCCCCAGCTCCCTCAGCCTCTCCTCACAGGGCTGTGCTCCAGACCCCTCCCCAGCCTCACTGCCTTTCTCTGGACATGTTCAAGTATCTCAATGTCCTTCCTAAATTGAGGTGCTCAGAACTGGACACAGTAGCAGATCCTTCAGTCAAGGGGCCCAAAGTGTGGGAATGGCACCAGGAAAAGGACTTAGGGGTGTCAGTTGATGAAAAACTCAACATGAGCTGGCAAGGGTTGCTTGCAGCCCAGCAGGCAGCTGTGTGCTGGGCTGCATCAAGACAGGTGACCAGCAGGATGAGGGAGGGGATCCTGCTCCCCTGCTCTGCTCTGCTGAGACCCACCAGGAGTACTGCATCCAGCTCTGGTGCCCCCAACACAAGAAGGAGATGGAACTGATGGGAAGGATCCAGGGGATGCCACAAAGATGATCAGAGGGCTGGAGAACCTCCCCCATGGAGACAGGCTGAGAGAGTTGGGGCTGTTCAGCCTGGAGAAGAGAAGGCTCCAGGGAGACCTTAGAACAGCCTTCCAGTGCCTGAAAAAGGAGAGCAGGGGAGGGGCTTTGGACAAGGGCTGGGAGTGATAGGATGAGAGGTGATGGCTTGGGGCTGGAAGAGGGGAGATGGAGGCTGGAGGTTAGGGCACTGGAACAGATAGCCCAGGGAGGTTGTGGATACTCCCTCCCTGCAGCTGTTCAAGATGAGGCCTTGAGTAGCCTGGGCTGGTGGGATGTGGCCCTACCCATGGCAGGGGGGGTGGAACTGGATGATCTTTAAGGTCCCTTCCAACCCAACCCAAACCCAAACTACCTGCAGCAGCATCAACAGAGCACTGCATCAAGATGAGAAGACCCTGAGGCTTGAGGTGTTCTCCTTGCTAAATTTATGGATTATTTGGAAACCTTGGAGGGTTTTCTGGCTGTATATCCATGGACAACTGCTCTGAAGCATCCCAGTTTTCCCAGCCTTTGCATGGATGTCCATGACCTTTAAGGTGCTTTCCAACCCATTCTGTGACTCTCTGCACGCAGGAGCATGGGGACATCATTTGCACTGGGTGTTTTCTGGGACAACTTATCCCTGTGTGAACCCTTTGGCTGCAAGTCAGGCTTGGGGGATCTGGGACCTGATTGATGACGTCATCCTCCCATTTTTAGAGCTGGGAGAAATCCCAAAATACATCTTCTGGCATGGGAAGCTGATTTATGACTTACAGACAGCTCTGCCTTTAGACAGTCAACGTTTTCTAATCCCTCCTGACAGGCTGTAGCTTAATTCTGCTACAGGGAGGGTTTTGGAGGGAGTTAACTCTTAAAAGTCTCCATTCCTGTTCTTTTTAATTCTTTACTTCTGCTACACAACCTTCCCTAGCAAGCCTGGGTGGTATATTCTAGCTGACCTCTTAGGAACTCAAGCTGGTGAAGGGTCTGGAGGACAATCATGGAATTATTTAGGTTGGAAAAACCTCTAAGATCACTGAGTCCATGTTGGACCTGATGACCTCTTGAGGTCCCTGCCATCCTCTGATATACTGTGATACCTACAAGTCTCATGAGGAGCAGCTGAGAGAACAGAGGTTGTTCAGCCTGGAGAAGAGGAGGCTGAGGGGAGATCTCATTGCTCTTTACAACTCCCTGAAAGGAGGCTGGAGCCAGGTGGGGGTCAGTCTGTTCACCCAAGGAACAAGTGATAGAACAAGAGGAGTTGGCCTCAGGTTGCACCAGGGAAAGGCTTTGATTTATAGTAAGGAAAAAAAAAACCTGGAGAGCAGCTGCCCACTTAATTGTACAACTCCATCCCAACTTGCATTACCTAAGAGTTTGTCCCTAGGATGTTGCAACTCAGAGCAATTCGTGGTGGATACAATGGCAGGAGTTGGCTTCCCAGCTTCCCAGTGGCATCCAAGTGGCACCAGGGGAGGCTTTGGTTGGAAATTTGGAACAATTTCTTTTCTGCAGGAGTGATCAGGCACTGGAACAGGCTGCCCAGGGAGGTGGTGGAGTCATCATCCCTGGAGGTGTTCAAGAAACCTGTGGGCAGGGCAGTTGGGGCCATGGTTTAATGGCCATGGTGGTGTTGGGTTGAAAGTTGGACTGGATGATCTTTTCCAACCCAAGCAATTCTATGATTCTACAACACTTTGCAAGGCAAATAGGAGAACATGGAGGACTCAAGTCATTGAGTTAACTCAATGATTCAGAGGTCTCAGATGACTCAAGGGTCTCTTTCAACCAAACCATTCCATGATTCCATGATGCCTTTACATTTATCACTCTGTTCATCACTCTGTTTACCACCCAGCTCAGCTCCCTTTGCTAGAAGCACTAAGTCCTGTTTTACACCACCTTGAACATTTAGAATCACAGCTTGGAAAAGACCTCTAAGACCATCAGGTCTGACCTTCTACCCAGCACCTTCATGAAGACCATCAGGTCTGACCTTCTACCCAACACCTCCATGGAGACCATCAGGTCTGACCTTCTACCCAACACCTTCATGAAGACCATCAGGTCTGACCTTCTACCCAACACCTCCATGGAGACCATCAGGTCTGACCTTCTACCCAACACCTTCATGAAGACCATCAGGTCTGACCTTCTACCCAACACCTTCATGGAGACCATCAGGTCTGACCTTCTACCCAACACTTCCATGGAGACCATCAGGTCAGACCTTCTACCCAACACCTTCATGAAGACCATCAGGTCTGACCTTCTACCCAACACCTCCATGGAGACCATCAGGTCTGACCTTCTACCCAACACCTTCATGAAGACCATCAGGTCTGACCTTCTACCCAACACCTCCATGGAGACCATCAGGTCTGACCTTCTACCCAACACCTTCATGAAGACCATCAGGTCTGACCTTCTACCCAACACCTCCATGGAGACCATCAGGTCTGACCTTCTACCCAACACCTCCATGACCACTAGGCCATATCCCAAATTGCCTCATCATGATTTAATGGCCAGGATGGTACTGGGTTGAAGGTGGAGTCAAATGGTCTTTTCCAACCCAAACAAGTCTATGATAGAGTCTAATTAAGTAGATTCCTGAATTAAATATGTTAATGAATTGAATTCATTAATGAATTAAGTACATTAATGAAGTATATGAATGAATTAAGTATATTAATGAATTGAGCGTATTAATGAATTATGTGTATTAATTGAGTATATTAATGAATTGAGTGTATTAATGAATTGAGTATATTAATTGTGTATATTAATGAATTGAGTGTATTAATGAATTGAGTATATTAATTGTGTATATTAATGAATTGAGTATATTAATGAATTGAGTATATTAATTGTGTATATTAATGAATGGACTATATTAATGAATGAAATATATTCATGAACTAATTAGACTCCTGAATTAAACTTATCATAGAGTCATTAAAGTTGGACCTCTTAAGATCCTCAAGTCCAACCTTCTACCTAACACAGATTCAAGTACCTTAATGAATCAAGATGAAGTATATTAATGATTAAGTATATTCATGAAGGACATTCCTGACTTAAGGATATTAATGAATTAATATTAAGTATATTAATGAATTAAGTATATTCATGAAGTACATTCCTGACTTAAGCATGTTAATGAATTAATATTAAGTATACTAATGAATTAAGTATATTCATGAAGGACATTCCTGACTTAAGGATATTAATGAGTTAATATTAAGTGTCTTCATGAATTCAGTATGTTCACGAAGTACATTCCTGACTTCAATAAGATATTAATGAACTGAGTATATTAAGTGCATTAAATGCATTCCTGAATGAAGTCCATCCCCAGTCCCTCTCCTCGAGGGCAAACCGACTGGGACAGGACTGCAAGAAGAAAGTCCAGACCTCAGATGTGCTGAGCCATGAAATATCTAAATATCAGAAGGTACTTTTAGCTTTTTTGCCTTTTTTTGGCTCATTATCTATGGATGAGAGCAAGAAGATTTTTGCCTTGATAAAGGTTTTGTTTTGTTTTTTCCTTTTCTAATGGCCTCGTTTCCCAAAGGGATCCCTCCCTACCCGAGAGGAGAAAAGTGCTTGTAGGTAGAGAGTGCTTTTCTGTGCTGGTCTCCCATGAGCTGAGCTTTCCTTCATGATGCAGAACTATCCAGAGCTCTAACCATGACCTTCTTTCATTTGCTGTACTTCAGCTGCCAACTAAGAACCTCAAAGAGCAGCCCCCGAAGCTGAGAGGTTTCTGAACGGGACCCACCGCCTCCCATTCCTCCTCCATCACCTCCTCAAGGCATGGGAGCCATCAGAGCCAGCTTGGGGGCTGCTGGACTTCCTCCTGTCCTGCACCCAGGGTGAGTGCCAGGCTGGGTGCTCCCTTAGTTCTAACAACAATCATAGAACTGTTGAGGTTGGAAGAGACCCTTGAGATCATCAAGTCCAACGTGAGGCAGGGAGATTCAGACTGGAGATCAGGAAGAAGTTCTTTACAGTGGGTTCCATGCTGGTTTGGGTCTCTCTGTCTCTATTCCATGGCATTGTTCTTCTTTCCATCCCAGCTGGTTGATAGTCTTCCCCAGCCTGTCAGCCTCTCTCCCTTCTTCCCTTTCTCTTCCCTGTGTGAAGGCAGAGGGCTTCATGGAGAGCCTTTGGCCAGCCCAGCATTACCCTTGGCAAGGATGAAACAGAAGTTCTCCCCCATGAGAACGGTGAGACCCTGGAATGGGTTTCCCAGGGAGGTGGTTGAGGGCTCATCCCTGGAGGTGTTTAAGGCTAGGCTGGATGTGGCTTTGAGCAACCTGCTGTAGTGTGAGGTGTCCCTGCCCATGGCAGGGGGGTTGCAACTGGATGATCCTTGAGATCCCTTCCAACCCTGACTGATTCTAGGATTCTATGTGGCTGATACCAGCCCCAAACTGCTCCTGGCTACAGTACAGGCATCAAACTCAACCTTCTTCCCCAGCAGAGGAGTCACTGCAGGGTTTAATGTCAGATCTCACAGCAATGACATGTATGGGATGGGCGACCAAGTGGAGCACTCTAGAGCTGGGGTGCATCCTATCACTACAAGCCCTTCTAAACAATCCTTTCCCAACCTTCTTGTAGGCCCCCTTCAGGTACTGGAAAGCTGCTCTAAGGTCTTCCTGGAGGTCTTCCTATGGTCTTCTCTTCTCCAGGCTGACCAAGCCCAACTCTCTCAGCCTGTCCACCCCATAATGGAGGTGCTCCAGCCCTCTGATCGTTTTCATGGAATCATAGAATTGTTTTGGTTGGAAAAGACCTCTAAGACCATCAGGTCCAACAGTCAATCTGAGACCACCATGGCCAGGAAACCATGTCCCAAAGTACCATGGCCACATGTTTCTTGAACACTTCCAGGGACAAAGACTCCACCACCTCTCTGGGCAATCTATTCCAAAGCCTGACCTCATCTCCACAAATGTCCCTGAGCAATAAGGACATGGAAGAGGGGTGTTAAACACATTTGAGGCCACTAAAGAGGCTGGAGACAGAAAGCAGGCAGAGTTTGGGAAGCCTTTGTGGAACCTTAAATTTACATCTGCAACATGAAAGAATTTGTTCTGCAGACAACAGGAAAATAAGTAGATAATGGGATAATTTAAAATAGCTTTTATGAGGTCTGTTGACAGAGCAGTAGGAAAAATGGACCTCTTCAAGCATTTAATCATGATGGTAATAAAGAGGGAAAGCAGCAGGAGGGCCCTGAAGAGATCCATGCTTCATTTCCCCAGGATTTGCAAGAGCCACCCTGGGCTGTGCCAGCCTGGGTTGGAGCAACTGACAAAGCATCAATGTCAGCATGGTGTGGGCAAATAAACCCCAGCCCAGGCAAGGCTTCTGCTACAGAGTCATAGACCTGGTTGGGTTGGAAAAGGCCTCTAAGACCATCCAGTCCAGCCATCAACCCAACACCACCATGGCCATCAAACCAAGTCCTGAAGTGTTATGGCCACACACTTCTTGAACAGCTCCAGAGGTGTGGACAAGTCAGCTAAAAGGGTAAGAGCACCACACTTAAATGAGGGCTGCAGGGGCTTTCCTGAGCAACCATCTACCCATAGCAGACATAAATACTCAGCCTCAGAACTAATAAATCCTCAGAACTAATTCTGTGGGCTTGGACCAGATGATCTCCAGAGGTCCCATCCAACCCCCACAAAGCTGGGATTCTGGGATTCTGCTCAGGGCTGGCACTTCCCAGCTCAGGCTCTGCTCAGTGAGGCACTTGCTGAAGTTCAGGGCAGGGTGGCACAGCCAGGGGCTGCTTCTAGCAGGGAGAAGCTGATGGGGAGAGGTCCTGCCAAGGGCTGGCTGCAGAAAGGCTCTGCCTGAGCCTTGCTCCTCTGCACACCAAGGGCACTGCCACAGCTTGTGCCACAGCTTGGGGGGCAGCAAGGCAGAGGTGGCAGCTGTGGGGAGGAGCAGCCAGGACAGGGGAGCCTCCAGTGCCCAACAAGGGATTGCAGCCCATGGATGGCATCTTCAGGAGCAAGCTGAGGGATGCCCAGGGCCAAGCCTCTTCTTCCCTGGCTGGTGTCCCAGCAGGACTCTGTCCCTTCTGCCTTCCATCCCCATCCAGTGGGATTCCATCCCACGTCTCTTGCTGCACTTCATTAGGTTCCCTAAGGAGAGGTTCCCCTCTTGGCATACCTCAGGGAACACTCTGAGGTTCACAGATTGCATCAGGTTAGAAGGGACCCTCAGAGGTCATCTTGTGCAACCCCCTTGCAGCCAGCAGGGACTCCAACTGAAGTAGGTTCCTGAAGGCCACACCAAGTCTGACCTTGAATGTCTCCAGGGCTGGGACCTCAACCACATCACCTTGTTGGTAACTTCAGAGCTGCATCATTGAGCTCATTAATCCAGAGCACCACTTGCCAGCAGTCTTCACTGTGTCACTGCACCTGGGCTTTTGTCTGCTCTGGAAAGGTAGTTTGGAATGTTCTGGAATTTAGAATGACTTGTGCTGGCTTTTAGAGGGAAGGCCAACACAGGACCTCTCATCCTGTACATGACCTCCTGAGTGCTGCACTTTCAAAGCAGAATGGGTTTGAACTCATGGTCTTTGGGGACAGATTAATAATCCTACCTCCTCTGGGTTTTTTTTTTAGGAATCATGGAATTGTTTTGCTTGGAAGAGGCCTTTAAGATCACTGAGTCCAACCTTCAACCTAAGAGCACCATGGCCAATAAACCATGTCCCAAAGTGCCATGGCCACCTGTTTCTTGGACACCTCCAGGGATGGGGACTCCACCATGAGTTTAAACTGAAGGCCACACTGGAAATCACTCCTCACTCTGAAGGGGAAGTCCATGCTTAAAAATAAAACTACATTGACCCATTTAAATCCATCATCTGGAGGTTGGTCTCTTCTCCAAAGGTACCCACGTCAACATGAGGAGGAACTTCATCACTGTGAGGGTCACAGAGCTTTGGAATAGGCTCCCCCCAGAGAGGTTGTGGAGTCTCCTTCTCTGGAGACTTTCCAGCCCCATCTGGATGTGTTCCTGTGTGACCTGTGCTGGATTCTATGGTCCTGCTCTGGCAGGGGGGTTGGACTGGATGATCTTTGGAGGTCTCTTCCAACCCCTAACATCCTGTGAGCCTGTAGAGTGATAGGACAAGAGGAAATGGCCTCAAGTTGCACCAAGGGAGGTTTAGGTTGGACATGAGGAACAATTTCTTCCAGAAAAAAGGTTGTCCAGGCCTGGCCCAGGCTGCCTGGGGCAGTGGTGGAGTCCCCATCCCTGGAAGGGTTTCAAAACCATGAAGATGGTTTCAAAACCATGAAGATGGTTTCAAAACCATGAAAGCTGGGGAGGGACTTTTGAGGGTGTCAGGGAGTGACAGGACTGGGGGGAATGGAGCAAAACTAGAAATGGGGAGATTCAGATTGGATGTTAGGAAGAAATTTTTCCCCATGAGGGTGGTGAGACACTGGCAGAGGTTGCCCAGGGAGGTGGTGGAAGCCTCATCCCTGGAGGGTTTTGCAGCCAGGCTGGATGTGGCTGTGAGCAACCTGCTGGAGTGTGAGGTGTCCCTGCCCATGGCAGGGGGGTTGGAACTGGCTGAGCCTTGAGGTCCCTTCCACCACTGACAATTCTGTGATTCCATGACTCTAAGTTGTGGTGCTGAGGGCCATGGTTCAGTGGTGCCCTGGCAGTGGTGGGTTAATGGTTGGGCTTTGATGAGCTGAAAGGTCTCTTCCAACCCAAACTGTTCCTTGATCCTGGGCACACACAATGCCTTAAATCTTAGAGCATCTTCTTTAGCTTAATTGTAGCTGCAACCTTAAAACCACCAACCCATCAATCAATAAATAAATAAATGCTAAAGCTGGCCTTAATTAATTGTGATTAGCAGCAGAGTCACATTTAGCTCTGACTGGGGGGATCCACGTTGCCAACGACCCCTGGTCTGCAAAGCAGGGCAGTCTCTGTAACAAGCAGGAGCATCTCTGAGGAGCACATTAGACTTCCCTGGAGGTGTCACTGGTGTCAAAGGCAGAGAGCCAACACCACAGCTGAAATGTCAGCTGGCCACACTGAGAGACAGAGCAATTAGTCTGGAGAGCAATTAAAAGTCTGATTTTCCTAAGAAAGAAAGATAGAGGCTGGGCTCTTTTTTTTGGTTTGTTTGTTTGGGTTGTTTTTTTTTTTTTTTTTTCAACCCAAACACCCTGGGGTTCTGCAATGCTGCCAAGGTTAGGAAAAACATCTTCTAGGCAATGACAGGTCTGGGCTGTGCCTTCAAAATGTGAGAACATCACCAATTAGCATATTCTGAACTGAGAAGGTGATTAGGAACAGGTCTCTAGGGGAAAGCAACAAGCCATCAAATCCCAATGAAACAGAGATTGCTTTGTGTTTGCATTCCAAGAAGGACATTGAAGTCCTGGAGCATGACCAGAGAAGGGCAACAAAGCTGGGGAAGGGTCTGGAGAAGAGGGCTGGTGAGGAGCAGCTGAGGGATCTGGGGGTGTTCAGCCTGGAGAGGAGAATGCTGAGGGGAGACCTCATTGCTCTCTACCACTCCCTGAAATGAAATTCCTAGGGGGAATGGATCCAAGTTAGACATTTAGGGGAGATTTAGAGCAGATGTTAGGAAGAAATTCTTCCCCATGAGGGTGGTGAGACACTGGCAGAGGTTGCCCAGGGAGGTGGTGGAAGCCTCATCCCTGGAGGTTTTTGCAGCCAGACTGGATGTGGCTGTGAGCAACCTGCTGTAGTGTGAGGTGTCCCTGCCCATGGCAGGGGGGTTGGAACTGGGTGACCCTTGAGGTCCTTTCCAGCCCTGACAATTCTGTGATTGTGTGAAAGGAGGTTGGATCCAGGTGGGGGTTGGCCTCTTTTCCCAAGGAACAAGTGAGAGGGCAAGAGGGAATGGCCTCAGGTTGCATCAGGGGAGGTTTAGGTGGGACATGAGAAGAAAGTTCTTTGCTGAAAGGGCTCTCAAAGACCAGAACAGGCTGCCCCTGGGGGTGGTTGAATCCCCATCCCTGGAGGTGTTTAAAAGAGGCAGAGAAGTGGTGCTGAGGGACATGGCTTAGCCCTAGACTTGGTAGAGTAAGAGAAGAGTTGGATTGGGTGATGCCCAACCTGTCCCCATAGGGGAGGTTCTCCAGGCCTCTGCTCATCTTCCTGTCATCCTCTAGACCCCCTCCAACAGTTCTATGTCCTTCTTGTGCTGGGGGACACCAGAAGTGGCTGCAGGGCTCCAGGTGGGCTCTCACCAGCATAGGAACAAGCCATTAGCAGGGGGCAGTAGGATTGCGATCCCCTCCACTCTTCCAAGGTAAAAATCAGCCTTTCAATCACCCATCCTCTGAGGTGTTTCAAAGCAGGGAGGGTTTTAAATCTTAATTACCAGAGGGAAAAGGGCTGTAGATATTGAAAGATGAAAGAGGAGCACCTGCTCCATGAGAAACCAGTAGAGCTCTGCTTAGCCAAGCTGGTTTGTACCAGGTCTGTCCCAGATCAGAGGGAGCAATGGAACCACAGAATTGTTTGGTTACAAAAGGCCTTTCAGCTCTTAAAGTCCAGCCATGAACCCAGCACTGCCAGGTCACCACTCAACCATGGCCCTCAGCACCACATCTCCACAGCTCTGAAACCCCTCCAGGGATGGGGACTGCACCACTGCCCTGGGCAGGCCTGGCCAGGCCTTGACAACCCTTTTGGAGAGGAAATTGTTCCTCATGTCCAACCTAAACCTCCCCTGGTGCAACTTGAGGCCATTTCCTCTTGTCCTATGTAACATATGTCCCTGGAGGTGCTGAAGAATCATAGACATGGCACCTGGGGACATGGGTGAATGGCTGTGGTGACCCTAGGTTGATGGTTGGACTCTATCTCAGAGGTCTCTTCCAACCAACCAAAGCAATTCTATGAGCACTTCATACACCAAATCCCCTTCCTGGTGGTTACCTGCTCCTGCTCCTGCTCTGGTCTGAGCAAGAGGAGGAAGAGCTGATGCCCAAACATCACCTTTGGGATCATCCTCCAACCTCAGCTTTCATCCAGCTGTTTCCTGTGCCCACAGCTTTCATCCTGGGCACAACTTGTAGCCAGCAAAGCAGAGCAGCTGATTTCAGGATTGCTTTCCCCAGCCTTCCAAATTTACACACAGAGGAGAAAGCAGCAGCTTGAAAAGCTGCACTGTTGGCTTTCAGCTAGGTTTATATTTGGCTTCCCATTGAACTCAAATTCAACTTTCTTTCTCCTCCCTTCTCCAAACCCAAGCTGCTATTCTGACAGCTCATTTTCTCCATGAAGGGCTTTGTGCAAGAACTGCTGACTTTCCCTGTGGCAGTGTGCTCACAGCACACACCCCCTAGCTGCCTGGGTGCTGCTCCCTGCTGCAGCATCACCTCTTTGCCCCAGCATCATCACTTCCCCACTCTAGAATCACCTCCCTGCTCCAGCATCACCTCCCCATTCAAGCATCATCTCTCTGTCCCAGCATCACTTCCCCGCTCCAGAAGGGACCTCCAAAGGTCACCCAGTCTGACCTCTCCATAGTCAGCAGGGACATCCCCAGGGACATCCCCAGGGCCTCATTGAGCCTCACCTTGAATATCTCCAGGGAGGTACTCAACCACCTCCCTGGGCAACCTGTTCCAGTGTTCCACCACCCTCACAGAGAAGAACTTCTTCCTGATATCCAATCTAAATCTGCTCTTCCCTAGTCTGAAGCCATTGCCCTTGTCCTGTCACCACAGGCCCTTGCAGACAGTCTCTCTGCATCCTTCCTGTAGCCCCCCTCAGGTACTGCCAGGCTGCTATTAGGTCTCCCTGGAGCCTCCTCTTCTCCAGTCTGAACACCCCCAGCTCCCTCAGCCTGTCCTCATAGCAGAGGTGCTCCAACCCCTGATCATTCTCATGGCCTCCTCTGGACCCTCTCCATCAGGTCCATGTCCTTCCTATCTTGAGGGCTCCAGACCTGCACACAGTACTCCAGGTGAGGTCTCCCCAGAGCAGAGCCAAGTGTCAGAATCACCTCTCTGGATCTCTGGCAATGCTGCTTTGGATGCAGCCCAGGATGTGATTTGCCTTCTGTGCTGCAAGCTCACCCTGCCTGCTCCTGTCCAGCTTCTCATCCAGCAGCACCCCCAAGTCCTTTTCCACAGGGCTGCTTTCTGTCACCTCATCCCTCAGGCTGTATTGATAGTGAGGATTGTTCCAGCCCAGGGGCAGAACCTCTTGCTCCAACATCACCTTCCTGCTCCAGCATCTCCTGCCTGCCTCAGCATCACCTTCCTGCTCCAGCATCTCCTGCCTGCCCCAGCATCACCTCCCTGCTCCAGCATCTTCTGCCTGCCCCAGCATCACCTCCCTGCTCCATCATCTTCTGCCTGCCCCAGCATCACCTCCCTGCTCCAGTGTCATCTCCTTGATCCGTCATCTTCTCCTCCCTGCAGCATCACCTCCTCACTCCAGCATCCTCTGCCTGCTCCAGCATCTCTCTGCCCCAGCATCACCTCCTTGCTCCAGCATCTCATCACTGCTCCAGCATCACCTCCTCACTCCAGCATCACCTCCTTGCTCCAGCATCTCATCACTGCTCCAGCATCACCTCCTCACTCCAGAACGCCCTATCCCACTCCAGCATCTCCTCCTTGCTCAAACATTCCCTCCTCACTCCAGCATCTCCTCCACTCTCCAGTTTCTTGTCCTCCCACTCCAGCATCTCCTCCCTGCAACCCCTCCAGCACTCTTAAATTAAAGAAGCTCCTCCTCATGTTTAGATGGAACTTCTTATGGTCAAATTTGTGCCCAATGCTTCTTGTCTGTCACTGGGCACCACGGAAAAAATCCTGGTCCCATCCTCCTGCCCCCCACCCTTGAAGTATTGATCAGTATTGATGAGATCCCCCCTCAGGCTGCTCTTCTCCAGGCCAAACGCCCCCAATTCTCTCAGCCTCTCCTCATCAGAGCTGTTCCAGTTCCCTCAGCACCTCTGCAGCCCTCTGTTGTCCCCTCTCCAGCAAGTCCTTGTCCTTCTTGATGGGGGAGCTGAGAACTGGACCAAATATTCCAAATGTTCTGGACCTGATTGCCCTCTGCTTGACACTCAGCATGGAAATTTGCTTCCACCCCCTGGCTCTTCCCTGTCCCAAGGTGGTTGTGGGTTTTTTTTTGTGTGGCTTTTTCTTTTGGTTTTCTTTTTCCTGAGACAAAACAGATTTTCCACATGGCTGGCAGCATGTGGAAGCCATCAATTCTCATCTCCTTTCACCATCACATTGCTCCGAGGAGGCTGCAATTTTCACTTGCAACAGCCAAGCTGTTGCTGTCACTGTCATGGGAACAAGGTGGAACAGGGTCAGCCAACAGGAACTGCTTCTGCTCTTTTATGGAGCCAAGGGAGAGCAGGAATGTCCTCAATGGCATTTGACAAACAAAGCACTGGAACAGGCTGCCCAGGGAGGTGGTGGAGTCACCACCCCTGGAGGTGTTTCAGCAACCTGTGGCCATGGCACTTTGGGCCACGGTTTAATGGCCATGGTGGTGTTGGGCTGGGAGTTGATGATCTTAGAGATCTTTTCCTACCCAAACAGTTCTGTGATTCCATGACTGATACCCAGCCTGTGCTCATTATGCCCTGTGGATTATCTTTGAATCATGGGATGGTTTGGGTTGGAGATGATGGTTCAAGGTCATCTAGTCCAACCCCCCTGCACTCAGCAGGGACAGCTGCAGGTTGCTCAGAGCCCCACACAACCTGACCTGCTGTGGTTCCAGGGTTGGAGCATCTCCCACCTCGCTGGGCAACCTGGTTTTGGTCTCAAGTACCCTCAGTGTCAAACATTTCTCTCTTCTCTCCAGTCTGAATCTCCCTCTTTCAGTTCAAACCATCAGCCCTTGTCCTGTCACAACAGGCCCTGCTCAGAAGTCTGCCCCATAGAAGGATGGGATTGTGTTGGTTGGAAAAGCCTTTTAAGATCATCCAGTCCAACCATTCTCTAACTCTATCAAGGTTGGTGCTAACCCATGCCCCTCAGCACCACAACTCTGCATGTGTGAGACACCTCCAGGGATGGAGCTTCAACCACCTCCGTGGTGAGCCAGGGAGCCTGGTTCTGTATTTGAAAACCCTTTCAGTGTAGAAGTTTCTTCTAAGGTCCAACCTAAACCTCCCCTGGTGCTCACCTGTCTTACTGACCCCTTGAGAATGACAGAACCATAGAACTGTTGAGGTTGGAAGGGATCTCTGAGCTCATCAAGTCCAACTGCTCCCCTGGAGCTCACAGTACCAGCACTGCTGCTAAGCTACCACCACTAAACCACTAATCCTTCAGCACCACATCCACACAGCTTCTAAATACTTCCAGGGATGGTGACTCCACCACTTCCCTGAGCAGCCTGTCCCAATGCCTGAGAACCCTTTCTGGGAAGAAATTGTTCCTAAAGTCCAACCTGAACCTTTCCTGGCACAACCTGAGGCTGTTACTTAAGCACTGAGAGGCCACCAGCAGGTCTCCCTGCAGCCTTCTCTTCTCCAGGCTGCCCAAGCCCAACTCTCTCAGCCTGGCCTCACAGCAGAGGGCTTCCAGCCCTCCCAGCATTGCTGTGGCCTCCTCTGGCCCTGCTCCATCAGGTCCCTGTCTCTGCTGAGGACTCCAGAGCTGCCCCAGCACTCCACTTCTCAGCACTTATTTTCAGGTAAGACCCAGAGGTGCCTGGATCCAAAGGTGCCTGGTCCCAAAGGTGCCTGGACCCAAAGGTGCTTGGACCCAGAGGTGCCTGGATCCAAAGGTGCCTGGTCCCAAAGGTGCCTGCACCCAAAGGTGCCTGGTCCCAAAGGTGCCTGGACCCAAAGGTGCCTGGTCCCAAAGGTGCCTGGACCCAAAGGTGCCTGGTCCCAAAGGTGCCTGGACCCAAAGGTGCCTGGATCCAAAGGTGCCTGGACCCAAAGGTGCCTGGACCCAAAGTTTCCTGGACCCGAAGGTGCCTGGACCCAAAGTTTCCTGGACCCAAAGGTGCCTGGACCCAAAGGTGCCTGGACCCAAAGGTGCCTGGATCCAAAGGTGCCTGGACCCAGAGGTGCCTGGATCCAAAGGTGCCTGGACCCAAAGGTGCCTGGATCCAAAGGTGCCTGGACCCAAAGGTGCCTGGACCCAGAGGTGCCTGGACCCAAAGTTTCCTGGACCCAAAGGTGCCTGGACCCAAAGTTTCCTGGACCCAAAGGTGCCTGGACCCAAAGGTGCCTGGATCCAAAGGTGCCTGGACCCAGAGGTGCCTGGATCCAAAGGTGCCTGGACCCAAAGGTGCCTGGATCCAAAGGTGCCTGGACCCAAAGGTGCCTGGATCCAAAGTTTCCTGGACCCAAAGGTGCCAGGACCCAGAGGTGCCTGGATCCAAAGGTGCCTGGATCCAAAGGTGTCTGGTCCCAAAGGTGCCTGGACCCAAAGTTTCCTGGACCCAAAGGTGCCTGGACCCAGAGGTGCCTGGATCCAAAGGTGCCTGGACCCAAAGTCCTGGACCAAAGTTGCCTGGACCCAAAGGTGCCTGGACCCAGAGGTGCCTGGATCCAAAGGTGCCTGGACCCAAAGGTGCCTGGATCCAAAGGTGCCTGGACCCAAAGGTGCCTGGACCCAAAGGTGCCTGGATCCAAAGTTTCCTGGACCCAAAGGTGCCTGGACCCAAAGGTGCCTGGATCCAAAGGTGCCTGGACCCAAAGGTGCTTGGACCCAAAGGTGCCTGGACCCAAAGGTGCCTGGATCCAAAGGTGCCTGGACCCAGAGGTGCCTGGACCCAAAGTTGCCTGGACCCAAAGTTTCCTGGACCCAAAGGTGCCTGGACCCAAAGTTTCCTGGACCCAAAGGTGCCTGGACCCAGAGGTGCCTGGATCCAAAGTTTCCTGGACCCAAAGTTTCCTGGACCCAAAGTTTCCTGGACCCAAAGGTGCCTGGACCCAAAGGTGCCTGGACCCAGAGGTGCCTGGATCCAAAGTTTCCTGGACCCAAAGTTTCCTGGACCCAAAGTTTCCTGGACCCAAAGGTGCCTGGACCCAAAGGTGCCTGGACCCAGAGGTGCCTGGATCCAAAGGTGCCTGGACCCAGAGGTGCCTGGATCCAAAGTTTCCTGGACCCAAAGGTGCCTGGACCCAGAGGTGCCTGGATCCAAAGGTGCCTGGACCCAAAGGTGCCTGGACCCAAAGGTGCCTGGACCCAAAGGTGCCTGGATCCAAAGGTGCCTGGACCCAAAGGTGCTTGGACCCAAAGGTGCCTGGATCCAAAGGTGCCTGGACCCAGAGGTGCCTGGACCCAAAGGTGCCTGGACCCAAAGGTGCCTGGATCCAAAGTTTCCTGGACCCAAAGGTGCCTGGACCCAAAGGTGCCTGGATCCAAAGGTGCCTGGACCCAAAGGTGCCTGGACCCAAAGGTGCCTGGATCCAAAGGTGCCTGGACCCAAAGGTGCCTGGACCCAAAGGTGCCTGGATCCAAAGGTGCCTGGATCCAAAGGTGCTGGTCCCAAAGGTGCCTGGACCCAAAGGTGCCTGGACCCAAGGTGCCTGAAAAGTTCCTGGATCCAAAGGTGCCTGGACCCAGAGGTGCCTGGATCCAAAGGTGCCTGGACCCAAAGGTGCCTGGACCCAAAGGTGCCTGGACCAAGTCTGACCAAAGGTGCCTGGATCCAAAGGTGCCTGGATCCAAAGTTTCCTGGACCCAAAGGTGCCTGGACCCAAGGTGCCTGGATCCAAAGTTTCCTGGATCCAAAGGTGCCTGGACCCAGAGGTGCCTGGATCCAAAGGTGCCTGGACCCAAAGGTGCCTGGACCCAAAGGTGCCTGGACCGAAAGGTTCCTGGTCCCAAGGTGCCTGGACCCAAAGGTGCTTGGACCAAAGGTGCTGGACCCAAAGGTTCCTGGTCCCAAAGGTGCCTGGACCCAAAGGTTCCTGGTCCCAGAGGTGCCTGGATCCAAAGGTGCCTGGATCCAAAGGTGCCTGGACCCAAAGGTGCTGGACCCAAAGGTCCTGGTCCCAAAGGTGCCTGGACCCAAAGGTGCCTGGACCCAGAGGTGCCTGGATCCAAAGGTGCCTGGACCCAAGGTGCTGGTCCAGCCTGGACCCAAAGGTGCCTGGACCCAAGGTGCCTGGACCCAAAGGTGCCTGGATCCAAAGGTGCCTGGACCCAAAGGTGCCTGGACCCAAAGGTGCTTGGACCCAAAGGTGCCTGGATCCAAAGGTGCCTGGACCCAAGGTGCCTGGACCCAAAGGTGCCTGGACCCAAAGGTGCCTGGATCCAAAGTTTCCTGGACCCAAAGGTGCCTGGACCCAAAGGTGCCTGGATCCAAAGGTGCCTGGACCCAAAGGTGCCTGGACCCAAAGGTGCCTGGATCCAAAGGTGCCTGGACCCAAAGGTGCCTGGACCCAAAGGTGCCTGGATCCAAAGGTGCCTGGATCCAAAGGTGTCTGGTCCCAAAGGTGCCTGGACCCAAAGGTGCCTGGACCCAGAGGTGCCTGGATCAAAGTTTCCTGGATCCAAAGGTGCCTGGACCCAGAGGTGCCTGGATCCAAAGGTGCCTGGACCCAAAGGTGCCTGGACCCAAAGGTGCCTGGACCCAGAGGTGCCTGGACCCAAAGGTGCCTGGATCCAAAGGTGCCTGGATCCAAAGTTTCCTGGACCCAAAGGTGCCTGGACCCAGAGGTGCCTGGATCCAAAGTTTCCTGGATCCAAAGGTGCCTGGACCCAGAGGTGCCTGGATCCAAAGGTGCCTGGACCCAAAGGTGCCTGGACCCAAAGGTGCTTGGACCCAAAGGTTCCTGGTCCCAGAGGTGCCTGGACCCAAAGGTGCTTGGACTCAAAGGTGCTTGGACCCAAAGGTTCCTGGTCCCAAAGGTGCCTGGACCCAAAGGTTCCTGGTCCCAGAGGTGCCTGGATCCAAAGGTGCCTGGATCCAAAGGTGCCTGGACCCAAAGGTGCTTGGACCCAAAGGTTCCTGGTCCCAAAGGTGCCTGGACCCAAAGGTTCCTGGTCCCAGAGGTGCCTTAACCCAAAGGTGCTTGGACTCAAAGGTGCCTGGACCCAACACTTATCTCACCAACATCCTTGAGCTTCCTGGGCTGGTGGAAGGTAGCCCTGGCCATGGCATGGGGGTTGGAACTAGATAGTCTTTGAGGTCTCTTCCAACCCAAGCCCTGACTCCATGGAGACTGCAGGTATTTCTGTGCAGCGAGCACTGTGGTCATTGGCCAAGCCTTCTGCTGTCATCCCATCCTTTGGGCAGCTGGAGAAGAGCAGAGTGCAGCAGAACCCCCCCTTCCTGCCAACCCCTCTGTCATGCTTCCAGGGACCCTTGCTAGAAGGACAAAAGCAGCTCTCTTGATGGTCTTCCTGATTTTCCCAGCCTGCTGGCAGAGCAGCTGACCACCAGCCACCAAGCCAGCTATTTATAGGCCTGTAATTAAACATCACTGGAAGCGTGAAGGCACAAAAGCAGGACCATCTGCCAGGCACTGCTGGCACCAGAAATAGAGAGGAAGTGCTGCTGCTGCTGCTGCTGCCCCTTTTGTCCTTCCCAGCCAAGCTGCTGTCATTCACAAAGCCTTTCTGAAGCACAGCTCCTTGGCTTTCCAGTCTCCAGCCCACCACAAAGCCTGCCTCATGCTGCTGGAAAACTCAGCCCAAAGCCTTTCCAGAGGTTTTCCCAGTGGTTTGGCCACCACATGGGCACCTGGTGGGGCCCAACACTTGGCCAGAAGTCCTCTCTCAGGATGTACCTGTGATGAGTTATATGCTGGAGCTTGTCCAGAGAAGGGCAACAAAGCTGGGGAAGGGTCTGGAAAAGAGGGCTGGGAACTGGGGGTGTTCAGCTTGGAGAAGAGGAGGCTGAGAGGAGACCTCATTGCTCTCTGCAGCTCCCTGAAAGGAGGTTGGAGCCAGGTGGGGGTTGATATCATCTCCCAGGGAACAAGCAACAGGACAAGAGGAAATGGCCTCAAGTTGCACCAGGGGAGGTTTAGTTTGGGCATGAGGAACAATTTCTTCCCCAAAAGGGTTGTCAAAGCCTGGCCCAGGCTGCTTAGGGCAGTGGTGGAGTCCCCATCCCTGGAGGGGTATCAGAACTGTGCAGATGTGGTGCTGAGGACCATGGTTGAGTGGTGACCTGGCAGTGCTGGGTTCAGGTTTGGACTCAATGATCTCTTCCAACCTAAAGATTCTGTGATTCTCATCACAGCATGAAGATGAGGAGAAAGTTGTTTGGTTTGAGGGTGCTGGAGCCCTGGAGCAGGCTGTCCAGAGAAGTTGTGGAGTCTCTTTCTCTGCAGAGCTTCCAACCCTACCTGGCCACTGTGGTGCTGAGCAAGCTGCTGTGGCTGCCTCCTGCTTTAACAGGGAGGTTGGACTTGGATGATCTTCAGAGGTCCCTTCCAACCCCTCCCATGCTGGGATCCTGGGATGCTGTGTCACAGCACCAGCAGGGAGTTTGTGGGCTTTCTCTGAAAGCTGCATCCCCTCTCCACCACTCCCCTGGGCAATTTCTGCTCTGGTTAATGCCTGCAAAAGCTGCACTCCATCTATAGCACATTAGAAATGCTATTTTCATCAGAGTCAGCTGAAATCCACCAGTGTTCCTCACTACAGAAAAAAAGAAAAACCAACAAACTATATTTGGCAAACTACAGCACTGCAAAATGGGCTCAAATCCCAGAATTATAACCAGAAAAAATGCTGGGAGAAGACCCTGACAAGATGAGGTCCATCTGCTTTGTTTGCTCAGTTTCCATGTCCCAGAGCACCACCAGGGTCTTAGTTGTCTTTCACACAGCATCAGAGAATCACCTGGTTGGGAAAGAGCTCTGAGACTGAGTCCAACCATCAGCCCAAGACCACCATGGCCACCAAACCATGGCCCCAGGTGCCACACATTTCTGGGACTCCTCCAGGGATGAGGACTCCACCACCTCCCTGGGCAGCCTGCTCCAGTACCTGACCATTCCTTCAGCAGAGAGATTTGCTGTAGATTTCCCTGCCCATGCCAGGCAGGGGCAAACTGGATGATCTTTAAGGCTCCTTCCAACCCTGGGACCTGGACACAATCTCCTGCATGGAATAAATCACAGGAATCACAGAAACATTCAGGTTGGGAAAGGCCCTCAGGATCACCAAGTCCAAACAGTAACCCTGTTCTGCAAGGTTCTCCCCTAAACCCTATCCCCAAAGAGCTCCAATCTCCTTTCTTAGCTCTGCTCTGCAAGGTTCTCCCCTAATCATATCCCCAAAGAGCTCCAATCTCCTTTCTTAGCTCTGCTCTGCAAGGATCTCCCCTAAACCCTATCCCCAAAGAGCTCCAATCTCCTTTCTTGGCTCTGCTCTGCAAGGTTCTCCCCTAATCATATCCCCAAAGAGCTCCAATCTCCTTTCTTAGCCCTGCTCTGGGGGCTGAAGGTTACCCCCCAGCAGGCACTGCTCCTGCCAGACCTCTGAAGAGCATCTTAGCCTTCTCATTGAATTGTCCAGCCCCTGTCTCCTTGGCCCCTCTGTCACCAGCTGGGGCTGTGACAGCCTCAGGGCTGCCTGCCATGCATCTGCTGCCACCCAAGCTCCAGCCTGTGGATGGAGCAGCAAACTGCTTGTCCATGGATAAGAAGGACAGAAATAGGCTGTGGGGAAGCATGTGATGTCCTGCAAATAACGTTGAGAGCTGCTCTTGAGCAGTTTAGATAAGACTTAATTACCAGTGAGCTACCAGAAAGTGCAGAAGATGCAAGAGAGAGATCAGCTCTGGCCCCTGCAGGACCTGATACACTTCCCACCAGAGCTAATGAAATGAAATGAAATCCCTCCTTAGGCTGGGATGAGTCAAGGACTCCAGAGCCAGAACTCTCCTTAGGTACAAGGGTGCATGAGGAAGAATCACAGACTCATAGAATCCTAGAATCAGTCAGGGTTGGAAGGGACCACAAGGATCAGCCAGTTCCAACCCCCTGCCATGGGCAGGGACACCTCACACTAGAGCAGGCTGGCCAGAGCCTCATCCAGCCTGGCCTTAAACACCTCCAGGGATGGGGCCTCAACCACCTCCCTGGACAACCCATTCCAGGCTCTCACCACTCTCATGGGGAAGAACTTCTTCCTCATGTCCAGCCTGAATCTCCCCACTTCCAGCTTTATTCCGTTCCCCCAGTCCTATCACTACCTGACAGCCTAAAAAGTCCCTCAAGAATGTGGTCAGCAGGTCAGGGGAAGGTCTTCTCCACCTCTGCTCTGCCCTACTCAGGGTCCATCTGGAGTCCTGGATCCAGTTCTGGGCTTCCCACAAGAAACCCCCCCAGGCCTAGGTCCAGGGGGGGTCCCACAGGAAAAAAAACATTTTCTTACACCCTGTCACAGGCTCACAGGATGTTAGGGGTTGGAAGGGAACTCTGGAGATCATTGAGTCCAACCCCCCTGCCAGAGCAGGACCATGGAATCCAGCACAGGTCACACAGGAACACATCCAGATGGGGCTGGAAAGTCTCCAGAGAAGGAGACTCCACAACCTCTCTGGGCAGTCTGTTCCAGTGCTCTGTGAGCCTCACACTGAAGAAGTTCCTCCTCATGTTGAGGTGGAACCTCCTGTGCTGGAGTTTCTATCCATTGCCCCTTGTCCTATGCCAGGGTGCAAGTGAGCAGAGCCTGTCCCCTCCCTCCTGGTCCCCAGATTATTGATAAACATTGATTAAATCCCCTCTCAGCCTTCTCTTCTCCAGACTGCACAGCCCCACCCAGGGCTCTCAGCCTCTCCTCATAGGATCCTGTCCTCCTTACCCAGGTACATGAGGGCCAGAGGAGATCATCTGGCACCAGCCAAGCAGTGACAGAAGGATGTCCTCTGTGTGAAGGACCTGGCCACTTGTCTGTGTGCTGACCACCAAACACCAGCTGAGATGACATGCAGGATGATAACAGGAGAGCCTGGAGCTCCTGCTGGTGCCTGCCCTGGGCTTCTACAAGGGCTTGGAGAGAGAGCCTCAATGTGACATTTCTTAATCTGCTCTGGGTTAGAGGAGAGTGGGGGAAAAGTGAAACAGGTTGTGCAGGGAGGTGGGGGAGGTCCCACCCCTGGAGACATTCAAGGTGAGGCTTGGTGGGACTCTGAGCAACCTGATCTAGTTGAAGGTGTCCCTGCTTACTGCAGAGGGGTTGGACAAGGTGGCCTTTGAATGTCCCTCCCAACCCATCCCATGTGATGATTCCAGACTCCCAAGATCCTTTCCTTTATCAACACCTCCATCTGCAAAAATCCCGTGCTCACAGAAACCTGGAGGACATCAGACCAGACTTCTCCCCCTGCAGCACAGCACAGGGTGACTCCAAGTTTGCTCTTCATTGCCTGTGTGCTGAGTTATTTTTAGGCCAGGATGGGCATGGTGGGTGCTTGCCAGCCTTGTGAGCAGCCAGGAGTCACCCAGCAAGGACGTGCAGCTGAGCAGCAGCCAGGGGACAGCTCTGCAGTGATGTTCTCATGACATGCTTTGGTCGCCCTCATCCCTGTCCTTCAGCTTCAGGTTCAGAGCAAACCTACCCCTGGAAGATGTTGAGGTTCCACCCCTGGAAGATGTTGAGGCTCCTGCCCCTGGAGACACTCAAGATCAGACTTGATGTGGCCCTGGGCAGCCTGATCTAGTTGGAGAGGTCCTTGCTGGCTGCAGGGGGAGCGGTGGAGGTTGGGCAACAAGATTCTTCCAACCAAATGCAATCTGTGAATGTGAATCAAAGGTCATTTCCAGAGCCTGGCTGTGGTAGCAGAGATTAATCCTCTGCTTGGTCACTAACAAAGGCACTGCAGGTAATCCTAGGGCTCTGCAATCATAGAATCAGGGAATTGTTCAGGTTGGAAAGTCCTCTAAGACCATCCAGTCCAACCATCAGCCCAACACCACCATGGCCATCAAACCATGTCCCACAGTGCCATGGCCACAGGTGTCTTGAACACCTCCAGGCATGGGGACTCCACCACCTCCCTGGGCAGCCTGGTCCAGTGCCTGACTACTCCTGCAGCAAAGAAATTGTTCCTCATCTCCAACCTAAAGTTCCCCTGGCACAATTTCAGGCCATTTCCTCTCCTCATGACCAACCCCCACCTCACTCCAACCTCCTTTCAGGGAGCTTGTAGAGAGCAATGAGGTCTCCTCTCAGCCTCTTCTCCAGGCTGAACACCCCCAGTTCCCTCAGCTGCTCCTCACCAGACCTCTTCTCCAGACCCTTCCCCAGCTTTGTTGCCCTTCTCAGGACCTGCTCCAGCCTCTCAATGTCCTTCTTGGAGTGAGAGACCCAAAACTGAAGACAGGATTCAAGGTGTGGCCTCACCAGTGCCCAGTACAGGGGCACAGTCCCTGCCCTGCTCCTGCTGTCACACCACTGCTGATCCAGGCCAGGCTGCTGGTGGCCTTCTTGGCCACCTGGGCACACCCTGGCTCACCTTCAGCTGCTGTCAACCAGCACCCCCCAGGTCCTTTTCCACCAGGCAGTTTCCAGCCACTCTGCCCCAAGCCTGGAGCCTTCCTGGGGTTGTTGTGACCCAAGTGCAGGAGTTGGCCTCGTTGAACCTCATTCCATCAGCCTTGGCCCATGGATCCAGCCTGGCCAGACCCTCTGCAGAGCCTTCCTCCCCTCCAGCAGACCAACACTGCCACCCAATTTGGTGCCATCTGCAGATTTACTGAGAGAACCTCAATGCCCTCAGCCAGACTACTGAGCCCTGGTGAACACCACTGGTGCCCAGCCACCCTCTGGAGTTATCTCCATTCCCCACCACACATCTCCTTGACCTCTACATTGTTTCTGCTTTGGGGTGCCCCAAACAGGATTATCCATGTGACTGACCACATTTGTGAGCCAATTAAAGCTTCGAGCTCCAAAACAACATAGCCTTGAGACCCTGGGTCAGGTGGGAAACAAACCCAAACCTAAATCAGAACCCAAAACGTGATGGACAGAAAAAAAAAAAAAAAAAAAAAAAAGTTCCAACCAGAGTTGGGACAGCCCCAGGAAAGAAAATTAAATCTGGAGAAGACGGCCACAAAAAACACGAAAAAATAAGAATAGGAAGAAAATCGCTTCTGAGGCTCAGGGTTTATCGTTGTGGTTGGAGCTCCCCTTAGTGGGATGCACTGGGAGGACAGCCTGGGATCACCATCTCCATCAACAGGTGAGGGATAGGCAGGCAGACTGCCTGCCTTCTCGAGGTGTCCTCAAGGGGAGGAAGAGGAGGTAGGTAGCAGATCTTGCTCCTCTGCCACCCTCACACATGGTCAAGCTGAGCAAGGGGGACCTGAAAGGCCCTACCTGAAAGGACACTGTAGAGAGGCTGGTGCTGGTCTCTTCTCCCAGGTAATTAGTGATAGAACAAGAGGGAATGGCCTCAAGCTACAACTGGGTAGCTTTAGACTGGACAGTAGGAAACATTTTCCATGGCAAGAGTGGTCAGACACTGGAACAGGCTGCCCAGGGAGGTGGTTGAGTCCCCAACCCTGGGTGTGTTTAAGGGTGGTTTGGATGTGGTGCTTGGGGCTAAGGTTTGGGGGTGCACCTTGTAGAGTAGGGTTCTGGATGGGTGCTCCTGAAGGTCTTTTCCAACCTGAATGTTTCTGTGATTCTGTGACCTCAAGCTGCCTTCACCCGTGGTGAAGCTGAGCAAGGTGGACCTAGCCATGGAGAAGAGCAATTCATTGAGCCACTGAGCTTTGGTTCAGGGTTAAGCAAGGAGCCAAAGAAGTTACAGTCCAGACTTGGAAGTCAACCAACTTGAGCATTGAGCACAAACTTGTCCATAAGAAGTTCTATCTAAACATCAGGAGGAACTTCCTTAACTGAATGGTAGCAGAGCACTGGAGCAGGCTGACCTGAGAGGTGGTGGAGTCTTCATCTCTGGGCACAGTCCAGATGAGGTTCCAAAGATGCTGAGGAGCCTGGAACATCTCTGTGAGGAGGAAAGGCTGAGAGCCCTGGGGCTGTGGAGCCTGCAGAAGAGCAGCCCAGAGGGGAGCTGAGCAATGCTCAGCAAGAGCTAAAGGAGCTGTGGGGGGCAAGGGGCTGGGGCCAGACTCTGCTCAGTGGTTCCCAGGGACAGGACAAGGGGCACTGGGCACAAACTGGAACCCAGGAGGTTCCATCTGAAGATGCAGAGAAATTTCTTTGGTGTGAGGGTGCTGGAGGCCTGGAGCAGGCTGCCCAGAGAGGTTGTGGAGTCTCCTTGTCTGGAAAGAGAAGTTCAATCCCTCTTGGCTACTGTGATGCTGGGCAAGCTGCTGTGGGTGCCCCTGGTGTAGCAGGGGGGTTGGAGTGGATGATCTCCAGAGGTCCTTTCCAATGCCTCCTATTTCAAGATCCTGTGCTGTGTCCAACTATTTATAAAATAAATTATAGGAATTTTCTGGGGTTTGTTTGGGCTTTTGGGTTGGCTTTTTTTTTTTGTTTGTCTGTTCGTTTGTTTGGTGTGGGTTTTTTTTTTAATTATTATTATTATTATTGTTATTATTATTATTATTATTATTACTACTATTATTTTCCTCATCTCTGGAGGTTTTTGCAGCCAGGCTGGATGTGGCTGTGAGCAACCTGCTGTGGTGTGAGGTGTCCCTGCCCATGGCAGGGGGCTTGGAACTGGATGATCCTCAAGGTCCCTTCCAACCCTGACAATTCTATGAGTTTAGAGAAGCTGGGGGCACAGCAGATTTTAGCTGGAGACAGCCACATTGCCCCCCTGAATTCTCTATTTTTATATCACATTTGCAAACACTTATTGCTATTATACCCCCCCCAAAAAAAACCCCAAACCTCTTTTACCCTAAAGCTCTTGATAATTCCCCGTTCACAACACTAAACACTTTGTGGAGGCAATGAAGGTGAAAATGATCAAATTCTAGCAGGATAAAAACAAAAAAAAGAGATTTCCTCCTGCCACCAAACACCTCTATTTGTTTCAACATCTACTCTTTCCCACGACCATGCACCACTGGAGTCAATGACTTGACAGCAAATAATCTCTTCAATAACCTTTTCAATCATTGCTAAACCTCAAGAAACTCCTGCAATAATTGACTGGGTTTGGGTGGTTTGGTTTGGGTGGTTTGGTTTGGGGGATTTCCTTTTTTCCTCCTAAGGAAAAATGGTGCTGTTAAATCCAATTTCAATGCACATTGGAGATACTTCACTTGGAGTGCTACCAGAGCAAGCACATTCCTCCTGCACCAGACAGAGCACTGGAGATTAATGACAGGAAACAATCACTTCAGTCATCTACACTCAGCCCCTTCCCATTTTTTAACTACTTTAGTCATCCACACTCATTCCTTTCCCATTTTTCCTACCTTAGTCATCTACACTCACCCTTTCCCCATTTTTTCCTACTTTAGTCATCTTCAATCATCCCTATCCCATTTTTTTCCTACTTCAGTCATCTACACTCATCCCCTTCCCATTTTTTAACTACTTTAGTCATCTACACTCATCCCTTTCCAATTTTTTTCCTACTTTAATCATCCACACTCATCCCTTTCCCATTTTTCCTACTTTAGTCATCTAAATTCATCCCTTCCCCATTTTTCCTACTTTAGTCATCCACACACATCCTTTTCCAATTTTCCCTACTTTAGTCATCCACACTCATCCCTTTCCCATTTTTTTCCTACTTTAGTCATCTACAATCATCCTTTTCCCATTTTTTTCCCACTTTAGTCATCTACAATAATCCCTTTCCTACTTTAGTCATCTACACTCATCCTCTTCCCATTTTTTCCTACTTTAGTCATCTACACTCATCCCTTTCCCATTTTTTCCTACTTTAGTCATCCACACTCATCCCTTTCCCATTTTTTCCTACTTTAGTCATCCACACTCATCCCTTTCCCATTTTTTCCTACTTTAGTCATCCACACTCACTCCTTTCCCATTTTTTCCTACTTTAGTCATCCACACTCATCCCTTTCCCATTTTTTCCTACTTTAGTCATCCACACTCACTCCTTTCCCATTTTTTCCTACTTTAGTCATCCACACTCATCCCTTTCCCATTTTTCCTACTTTAGTCATCCACACTCATCCCTTTCCCATTTTTTCCTACTTTAGTCATCCACACTCATCCCTTTCCCATTTTTTCCTACTTTAGTCATCCACACTCACTCCTTTCCCATTTTTTCCTACTTTAGTCATCCACACTCATCCCTTTCCCATTTTTCCTACTTTAGTCATCCACACTCATCCCTTTCCCATTTTTTCCTACTTTAGTCATCCACACTCACTCCTTTCCCATTTTTTCCTACTTTAGTCATCCACACTCACTCCTTTCCCATTTTTTCCTACTTTAGTCATCTACACTCATCCCTTTCCCATTTTTTCCTACTTTAGTCATCCACACTCATCCCTTTCCCATTTTTTCCTACTTTAGTCATCCGCACTCACTCCTTTCCCATTTTTTCCTACTTTAGTCATCTACACTCACCCCTTTCCCATTTTTTTCTACTTTAGTCATCTACACTCATCCCTTTCCCATTTTTTCCTACTTTAGTCATCCACACTCACTCCCTTCCCATTTTTTCCTACTTTAGTCATCTACACTCACCCCTTTCCCATTTTTTTCTGCTTTAGTCATCTACACTCATCCCTTTCCCATTTTTTCCTACTTTAGTCATCCACACTCACTCCCTTCCCATTTTTTCCTACTTTAGTCATCTACACTCACCCCTTTCCCATTTTTTTCTGCTTTAGTCATCCACACTCATCCTCTTCCCATTTTTAAACTACTTTAGTCATCCACACTCATCCCTTTCCCATTTTTCCCACTTTAGTCATCTAAATTCATCCCCTTCCCATTTTTTCCTACTGTAGTCATCCACTCATCCCTTTCCAATTTTTTCCTACTTTAGTCATCCACACTCACTCCTTTCCCTTTTTTCCTACTTTAGTCATCTACACTCATCCCCTTCCCATTTTTTCCTACTTTAGTCATCTACACTCATCCCCTTCCCATTTTTTCCTACTTCAGTCATCCCCTTCCAATTTTCTCCAGCTTTATACATCTAAAATCATCTCCTTCCCATTTTTTCCCATTTTTTCCCACTTTAGTCATCTACACTCATCCTCTTCCCATTTTTTAACTACTTTAGTCCTCCACACACACACCGCTTTCCCATTTTTCCTACTTTAGTCATCTACACTCACCCCCTTCCCAGAGGAGCTCTCCAGAGGTCCCTTCCCATCCCTACCATTCTGTCATTCTGTGAAGACAGCATCAAAACCAATCCCAGATGTGACTTCACATGGAGCCTAGTGGAAGGTCTCCCTGCCCACGGCAGGGTGCTTGGAACTAAATGATCTTTAAGGTCCCTTCCAACACAAACCATTCCATGAACCTATGAAATCTAGGAATCTACCAAAGATTCCACCAAAAACTATGGAGGTTGGCACTAGAGGGAGATGTTTCCCCATCCATGTGCCTTGGAGTGAGGGAAATAAAAACCCCAACAACCCACAAACAGTAAAATCCAGCAGCAGGGGAAGGGGACCTGAGATATGAAACCACCTTAATCAACTGCAATTCATAAGAGTGAGCTGCACCTTGGCATAATCAGCTCCCATCAGCTGCCAGTGCCAAAGGTATGAGGGAGCAGCAGGTAATGAACTGATATTTAACCTGAATGACATTACTTAATGGAGAGAAAGCTTCCCAGAGAGGGATTGTTTACAGGTTTGTGGCAACCAGCCAAAGAAATTCAGAGCGAGGTGCAGGGAGCAGGGGAGGAGCCAGCACGGAGTGGGGCAAGTCCCACAATCACCCAAAAAAGTTTGGACCAGGTGAGTCTTGAAGGTCTTTCCAAACTCCTGTTGGAATCCTAGCAAGGTAGGAGTTGGAAGGGACCTCGGGAGATCATCCACTCCAACCCCCCTGCTAAAGCAGGGCACCCACAGCAGCTTGCCCAGCAGCACCATGGCCAGGTGTGGTTGGAAGTTCTCCAGAGAAGGAGACTCCACAACCTCTCTGGGCAGCCTGCTCCAGGCCTCCAGCACTCTCACACCAAACAACTTTCTCCTCATACTCAGATGGAACCTTCTGGCTTCCAGTTTGTGCCCAGTGCCCCTTGTCCTGTCCCTGGGCACCGCTGAGCAGAGTCTGGCCCCAGCCTCTTGCCCCCCACAGCTCCTTTAGCTCTTGCTGAGCATTGCTCAGCTCCCCTCTGGGGCTGCTCTTCTGCAGGCTCCACAGCCCCAGGGCTCTCAGCCTTTCCTCCTCACAGAGATGCTCCAGGCCCCTCAGCACCTCTGGAGCCTCATCTGGACTCTCTCCACTACCTCCCAGTCTCTCTTGAACTGGGGAGCCCAGAACTTGCCTCAGTGGCCTCATTGAGGAAAAGCAGAAGGTGAGGAGGACTTCCCTCAGCCTGCTGGCTTGATACACCCCAGGACACCATTGGCATTTTGGCCACTAAAGCACATTGATGGTTGATGGGAAACTTATTCACCAACGCTCCCAGGCCCTCCTGTGTGGAGCTCTTTCTCCTTATGCACAGCCACAGCCCCCAGCACAGCTTTGCAGAAGCCATCTCTGAGTTTGAAAGCTTCAGGGATCTGCTGAACACTCTCATTGAATCTCCACAGAGAAGCTCTGGGGGTAGCAGCTTAGAATCAGAGAATTGTTTAGGTTGGAAAAGACCTCTCAGACCTCCCACTCCAACCATCAGTCCAATACCACCATGGCCATCAAACCATGCCCCAAAGTGCCATCTCCACACCTTTCCGGAACACCTTCAGGGATGGGGACTCCAGCACCTCCCTGGGCAGCCTGTTCCAGTGCCTGACCACTCTTGCAGCAAAGAAATTGTTCCTCATCTCCAACCTAAACCTCTCCTGGTGCAATTTCAGGCCATTTCCTTTCACTCTATGACCTGATACAAAGCAGAAGAAGCCCTTGCCAACACTTGGTGCCTGTGCACAGGACAAGGGCTTTTCATTGCTTCTCCTCACAGTCTGTAAAAGACCTTTCCCAAAATTCTGTAGCTTTAGTGGGGAGGAAAATAGTGCAGTGGCTTGTTCCTGAGCCCACCTGAGGTTGTGGCACAGCACAGCTTGGGTATTGCAAAAAATGTGCATGAACTTGGGAAAAAGAGGTGAAAACCCAGGAGATCTGGAGCAGTTAAAGTGGTTTGGAGTCAGGCAAAAGTGGGGGATGAGCTCCATCAGACCCTCAAGGAAGGGCCAGCTGAAAGCAAGGGGACCTCATATCCCACAGCATCCTCCAGCATCCCACAGCATTCCACAGCATCCCACATCCCACAGCATCCTGCAGCATTCTGCATCCCACATTCCATGGCACCCTGCAGCATTCCATGAGATCCTGCATCCCACAGCATCTAGCCTCCTTCCTCAGCATCCACATTAGGTCTCTTCCCTCAGCAGCCTGCATCCTCAGCATCCTGCAGCATCCTGCATTCCACAGCATCTTGCAGCATCCCACATCCTGCAGCAGCTCAGTTCCCACACCAGCCTGCATCCTGCAGTATCCTGCTGCATCCCACAACAGCCTGCAGCATCCCACAGCATCCTGCAGCACCCCTCAACATTCCAGATCCTGCAGCATCCCATATCCCAAACCATCCCTTAACATCCTGAAGCATTCCACAGCATCCTACTGCATCCTATACCTCACACCATCTCTCCACATCCTGAAGCATTCCACAACATCCTACTGCATCCCATATCCCACACCATGCCTCAACATCCTGAAGCATCCTACTGCATCCCATACCCCACACCCTCCCTCCACATCCTGAAGCATTCCACAGCATCCTACTGCATCCCATATCCCACACCATCCCTCCACATCCTGAAGCATTCCACAGCATCCTACTGCATCCCATATCCCACACCATCCCTCAACATCTTGAAGCATTCCACAGCATCCTACTGCATCCCATATCCCGCACCATGCCTCAACATCTTGAAGCATTCCACAGCATCCTACTGCATCCCATATCCCGCACCATGCCTCAACATCTTGAAGCATTCCACAGCATCCTACTGCATCCCATATCCCACACCATCCCTCAACATCATGAAGCATTCCACAGCATCCTACTGCATCCCATATCCCGCACCATGCCTCAACATCTTGAAGCATTCCACAGCATCCTACTGCATCCCATATCCTGCACCATGCCTCAACATCTTGAAGCATTCCACAGCATCCTACTGCATCCCATATCCCGCACCATGCCTCAACATCTTGAAGCATTCCACAGCATCCTACTGCATCCCATATCCTGCACCATGCCTCAACATCTTGAAGCATTCCACAGCATCCTACTGCATCCCATATCCTGCACCATGCCTCAACATCTTGAAGCATTCCACAGCATCCTACTGCATCCCATATCCTGCACCATGCCTCAACATCTTGAAGCATTCCACAGCATCCTACTGCATCCCATATCCTGCACCATGCCTCAACATCCTGAAGCATTCCACAGCATCCTACTGCATCCCATATCCCACACCATGCCTCAACATCTTGAAGCATTCCACAGCATCCTACTGCATCCCATATCCCACACCATGCCTCAACATCTTGAAGCATTCCACAGCATCCTACTGCATCCCATATCCTGCACCATGACTCAACATCTTGAAGCATTCCACAGCATCCTACTGCATCCCATATCCTGCACCATGCCTCAACATCTTGAAGCATTCCACAGCATCCTACTGCATCCCATATCCCACACCATCCCTCCACATCCCGAAGCATTCCACAGCATCCTACTGCATCCCATACCCCAGAGAATCCCACAGCATCCCGGAGGTCAGGTCCCCGTGGTTCCCTTTCCCCTCCCTCCCAGCCCTGCTCCTGCAGCCTTTGTGGCCCGGGGGCCCAGCACCTTCTCGGGCTGGTTGCTAGATGGAGCTACAGCACCAGGAATGGGACCTGAACGAGCTCAGCACTCAGCCCTCCATCCTTATCATCATCCTTTCTTCCATCCCATCCCTGCCTCCATCCCAAAGGTGTCCTTCAGGACTCCAAACACAGATCCTAGAAGAGACAGTCTCAACTCAACCCCAGGAAGGGTTCAAGCTTGGGGCAGAGTGGCTGGAAACTGCCTGGTGGGAAAGGACCCGGGGGTGTTGGGCAACAGCCAGCTGAAGGTGAGCCAGGGTGTGCCCAGGTGGCCAAGAAGACCACCAGCAGCCTGGCCTGGATCAGCAATGGTGTGGCCAGCAGGAGTAGGGCAGGGATTGTCTCCCTGTGCTGGGCGCTGTTTGGGTTGGAAAAGCCCTCTAAGATCATCAGATCCAACCAGTAACACAACACCTTGAGTGCTGGGTTCAGTTTTGGGTCTCCCACTCCAAGAAGGATGTTGAGGGGCTGGAGTGGGTCCAGAGAAGGGCAACAAAGCTGGGGAAGGGTCTGGAGAACAGGGCTGGTGAGGAGCAGCTGAGGGAACTGGGGGTGTTTAGTGTGCAGAAAAAGAGGCTGAGAGGAGACCTCATTGCTCTCTACAGCTCCCTGAAAGGAGGTTGGAGCCAGGTGGGAGTTGGTCTCTTCTGCCAAGGAACAAGTGACAGAACAAGAGGAAATGGCCTCAAGTTGCACCAGGGGAGGTTTAGTTTGGATATTAGAAGGAACTTCTTCCCTGAAAGGGTTCTCAAACCCTGGACCAGGCTGCCCAGGGATGTGGTTGAATCCCCACCTGTGGAGGTGTTTCAAAGAGGCAGAGATGTGCTGCTGAGGGCTGTGGTTTAGCCCCAGCCTTGGCAGACTTAGAGAATGGTTGGACTCAATGATCTCAAAGATCTTTTCAAACCAAAACTCTTCTATGGTTCTATGGTTCTATGACTCAGGAACCCCCAAGGGGATGTATCCACCACTCCCAGGAACCCCCAAGGGGATGTATCCACCACATCCAAGGGGGATACATCCACTGTGGTTGATCTCAGTGGTCTGCTGCCTACAATCCCAACACCATGTTGAATGCATCTTGACTTCCTTCAACTGTCCAAGCTCATCCAGTAGAATGGAAAAATTCCTCAAACCTTTTTTTTGTTCTTGGAGATGACGAAATATTTTCTAGGAAATCACATCCTGGATCCAGCTGACTTGTAGGATGGGCAAAGGTTTGGTGACAGAAGGAGAGGAAATGGCCTGAAGTTCCACCAGGGGAGGTTGAGGTTGAACAATTTCTTTGCTGCAAGAGTGGTCAGGCATTGGAACAGGCTGCCCAGGGAGGTGGTGGAGTCCCCATCCCTGAAGGTGTTCCAGAAAGGTGTGGAGATGGCACTTTGGGGCATGGTTTAGTGGCCATGGTGGTGTTGGGTTGATGGTTGGAGTGGATGATCTTAGAGGGCTTTTCCACCCCAAGCCGTTCTACGATTCCGTGGTTTGTGCTAAACATGAGGGATGACTCAACTCAGCTTGTGTGGGGTTAACTGGGGACAGACCCACACCTCCCTGGCCACACATCAGGGATCCAACTTCTGCTGGATCACGTCTGCCAAAAGAGAAGGCCTGTTAGCCTTCATCCTCCTTCTCCAGGTTAGGTAAGAGCAGGAATTAAAAGACCCCCAGGGAATTAAAGGCTGTGGTTTGGAAACAGCTGCAGAATTGAACCAAGTCCAAAGCTGCAGGAAAGATTGATGCTCACATGAGCAATTACAGCTGGAGCTGAAGTCTTCCATGATAAGCCATGGTGGACATCAGCCTTTGGCTTGCTCTTTCTGTCATAAAGTCATTACAGCTAAAATAATTAATCCAAGGGCACTTCCAAGCAGTATTTTATCTCCCCCAGCTCCCCATGAAGCCTCACTGCAGAGCTCTGAACAAAATAATAAAACCAGAATTAAACTCTCAGCTCCAAGATGCCTTCAAAGCAGCTAAAAGAAGTTGTTGTACCCCCACCACCACCCCCAGATACCACCCTGGCTGTGTCCTCACCCTGACCTGGTCATGGAGCAGAGGGTCCTGGACAGGCTGGAGAAGTGGACTGAAGAGAACCTCAGTAAGGCTGGAAGTGGGGAGATTCAGGCTGGACATAAGGAAGAAGTTCTTCCCCATGAGAGTGGTGAGAGCCTGGAATGGGTTGTCCAGGGAGGTGGTTGAGGCTCCATCCCTGGAGGTGTTTAAGGCCAGGCTGGATGAGGCTCTGGCCAGCCTGATGTAGTGTGAGGTGTCCCTGCCCATGGCAGGGGGGTTGGAACTGGATGATCCTTGTGGTCCCTTCCAACCCTGACTGATTCCAGGATTCCAAGGTGAAGTGCAAAGTCCTACCATTGGGTCAGGGCAATCCTTGGTATCAATCCAGGCTGGAGGATGAGGAGATTGAGAGCAGCCCTGCAGAGAAGGATGAGAAGCTGGACATGAGCCAGCCCAAAAGGTCAATGGCATCCTGGACTACATCAAAAGCAGCGTGGCCAGCAGATGGAGAGAGAGGATTCTGCCACTCTGCTCTGCTCTCCTGAGACCTCACCTGCACTTCTGTGTCCAGCTCTGGTGCCCCCAACACAGGGAGGACATGGACCTGCTGGAGAAGGTCCAGAGGGGGCCATGAAAATGATCAGAGGGCTGGAGCACCTCTCCTACAAGGACAGGCTGGGAGAGTTGTGATTGTTCAGCCTGGAGAAGAGAAGGCTCCAGGGAGACCTCATAGCTGCACTTCAATATCTGAAGGGGACCTACAGAAGGCTGTGGAGGGACTGTTGAGAAGGGCCTGTGGGGATAGGATGAGAGGCAATGGTTTGACACTGCAGCAATTGGGCTTTTTGAGTGGCTCCAGGAGGGATGAGGGTCCTGAGGACCCCCATCTCCAGCAGCACTAGATGGCATTGTTAGAGCAGCACATTGTCCATTTTGGGGGGAGCACTGGGGAGAATCTGAGCAACCTGGCACAGGTTGCCCGGGGAGGTGGTGGAAGCCTCATCCCTGGAGGTTTTTGCAGCCAGGCTGGATGTGGCTGTGAGCAACCTGCTGTAGTGTGAGGTGTCCCTGCCCATGGCAGGGGGGTTGGAACTGGCTGAGCCTTGAGGTCCCTTCCAACCCTAACAGTTCTGTGATTCTATGATTCTAACCTGATCTAGCGGAAGGTGTCCCTGCTTATGGCAAGGGGTTGGAGCTAAATGATCTTTAAGATCCCTTCCAACCCAAACCATTCTGTGAATCTCTGAATCACTGAACCTACCATGCAGAGCAGGCTGGGACAGTTGGAGGTTGAGTTGGGCTTGGGGGGAAGCTCCCAGCTGGCTGAGCAGGATCCCCAAGTCCAGAATCACTAGATGGCATTGTTAGACCAGCATGTTGTCCATTTTTTGGGGAGCACTGGGGAGAACTTGAGCAACCTGCTTGAGTGGAAGGTGTCCCTGCCTATGGCAGGGGGTTGGAGCTAGATCATAGAATTATAGAATCCTAGAATCAGTCAGGGTTGGAAGGGACCACAAGGATCATCCAGTTGCAACCCCCCTGCCATGGGCAGGGACACCTCACACTGGATCAGGCTGGCCAGAGCCTCATCCAGCCTGGCCTTAAACACCTCCAGGGATGGGGCCTCAACCACCTCCCTGCACAACCCATTCCAGGCTCTCACCACCCTCATGGGGCAGAACTTCTTCCTCACGTCCAGTCTGAATCTCCCCACTTCCAGCTTTGTTCCATTCCCCCCAGTCCTATCACTACCTGATATCCTAAAAAGTCCCTCCCCAGCTCTCTTGTAGCCCCCTTCAGATACTGGAAGGCCACAATAAGACGATCTTTAAGATCCCTTCCAACCCAAACCCTTCTATGAATCTCTGAATCTCTTGAACCCACCATGCAGAGCAGGATGGGACAGTGGAAGTCGAGTTGGGCTTGGGGGGAAGCTCCCAGCTGGCTGAGGGTCTTCAGGATCCCCAAGTCCAGCATCACTAGATGGCATTGTTAGACCAGCAAGCTGCCCAGCTCCAAATTAGCAGACAATTATCCCTCTCCCAACTCCTCCTTTTTTTTTTTTTTTTTTTTTTCTCTCTGCTGTGATGAAACTGGTTCCTTATAGCCTGCAGGATAAATTCTATAGGGTGCCTGAGTCAGTCAGGGCTGTTTCTTCACAGGCTTCTCTCTTCCCAGCTTTCACCTCAATCTGTCATCCAGATTTGACACTGCATCGTTCCAACAGTGCTCAGAAATGACATGTATATAATGTGGAATATTGTGCACATTTACAGCCAGGATCTCTCTAGTGTCCCCCTCCCTTCTTCCTTCTCCCCTTCAAACATTGCTCTGGCAATTATTGTACTGGAAATTAGGGGTAGGGGCAAAACCACGGAGAGGGGTAGGGGCAAAACGTGGAGAGAAGAGGAACAGGGGCATAAGCACAGGGAAGAGAGAGGATCTGGGGCAAAAGTACAGGGAAGGGAGAGGAGCAGGGGGGAAAGCACAGGGAGGGGAGAGGAGCAGGGGCAAAAGCGAGGGGAGAGGAGCAGGGGCAAAAGCGAGGGGAGAGGAGCAGAGGCAAAAGCACAGGGAGGGGAGAGGAGCAGAGGCAAAACTAAATAAAGAGTAGGAAAGAAAATAAAAAGCAAAAAACTCGAAAGCAGAGGGTTCATTTCTTTGCGTGGAGCAGTGAGGATGGTGAAGAAGAAGAAGTTTGATTTAGATGCTAATGCGATGCAGGACAAAAGTGGGGTTGGGTTTTGATTGTCCGGCAGCTCGACGCTAATTAACAAGACGACGACAACGCCGCCGCCGAGAGCACGCAGTTGTGTGTCGGGCAGGGTGGGTTTCGGGGGGGTGGGAGGGTGGGAAGCGCTTCTGTTCCCGACTAAAAGGCTTCAGATTCCAGAGCAAATGAACGGTGCCATTTAATAAATGAAATAAGTAAGGAAGGAAGTAAAGAAATCGACCTAAGAGTGGATCCTTTCGAAAGAGCTCCGACGCGGGACCCAAAAGGGACGAACGGCAGCTTCGGTGCTCGGAAAAAAAAAAAAATTACCTTTTCCCTACCTTATCAGAAGAACTATTAATATTAATAATAATTAATAATACTACTACTAACGACAGGGAGGGGTTAAGAACAATTATTTCATTGGAGAAAAGCCACCCAAAGCCGCGACTGCAACCGAACGACTCCGCGATCGACTCCGGGGCTGAGCATGGCTCCACTCGGACGGTGCGAGGAATCCCAGGGTTCTGCCCCCCGACCACTGCCCCTCTCCCCACGCTACCTACACATGGCAACACCCTCCCATCCCCCCCGGTCCCCTCCATCCACACCATGTGCACACAGCCCCTCTACCCTTCAACCTGCAGGCACGCAGTGCAAACCCTGCTCTCCAAACCACCTCTTATTTTCCTCGCAGGATTTTGGTTGTGGCACCCACGGAGGTGCCTTGCTCCGTGGTGGTGCTCAGCTGATGGTTGCTGATTAATTTGGGTTGCTTTTGCCTTTTTTTTTTTGGCTTATCCCCCCCCTTAATATATTTTGTGTTGCGGTTTGTGATTTGTAATGTTAACTCCTCCAGCCCGGGCTGCCAGCAGATGCTTTGCATCAATACCTTCCAGCTGTCAAAAGAGGAGGGTGATGAGGATGAGGGTGGTGAGAGGTGTGGGGAGGGGAGGGGGGGGATGATGAAAAGTAAAGAGTTAAGCCTTTGGAATAAAGTTTTAAGTGCTGAAGAGTGTGCTGGAGACTGAGATAGGGCTTGTTGAAGCTCCTCCTGTGAAGCAAAGAGGGGTTGTGCACATCAACTCACCTCCCTTCACCAGCTTTGGTTGTGGCAGGGGCTGGAAAGGAAAAGGAAAAAAAAAATCAACCAAACAAAAAAACTAAGGAGAAAAGAAAAGAAAAAATCCCCCTCCAAACAAAAACCACCTAAAAGCTGAGATTTATTGTCACAGTTAGAAAGCAAAAGAAAGAAAAAAGAGGCTGTCACTTCTCTAATAATTGCAATTTCTTGAGGAAATAAAATTCTGGTGGGGCTTTAGTACAGGAGTTTGTGCCAGCACAAAGCCAGCTCAGAAGATTCCTGCAAGGTTTCGAAGCTTTCGAAGGGGAATGTTGCTAAGTTCATAGAATTCAGCCTTTTAATGTCTTCTTTATTTTTAATAGAGAGATAAATAAATAAAAAAATCACAGCAAAGGACATGGGTTTGAATTTCCAGGATTAAACATAACCAAGGAGGAGGTGGGTGCCTGCTAGCAGCAACAGGCATAGCCCTGCTTTGGCTGGAATCCTGAAATATTCCAGGAATAATCAAAGTGTCTTTGCTCCCTCCCAGGTTTCATTTTTATTTATCTAAACCCTCACCATCCAGCATTGAACTCCCATGGTTGTGAGGTTTGCTTTTGTTTTGTTTTGTTTTACAAGGTGATGCAGGATTTAAACCCCTAGTTAGGGCACAAGCCTTGCTCAGAACTTTTCCTTTTTACCACCACTGTCATCTTCCCTGCAGGAAAAAATAAATCAGGGTAAAAAAAAAAAATTAATCAAATTGACAGTAGTGGTAGAAGGGAAAAGATCTGAGGAAGGCTTGTGTTTGTAAGCAGGGTTTTAAATCCTGGATAACTCTGAACATCCTCATCAGGATGGTTTTTCAAACTGATTTCTCATCCTGATTTTGTATTTTTCCCACAAGGAAAATAGGAGTGGTGATAGAAGGGAAAAGTTCTGAGCAAGGCTTGTGTCCTGAGCAGGATTTTAAACCCTGGGCATCCAAATCAGGATCATTTTCAATTTGATTTCTCATCCTGATTTTTATTTGTCCTACAAGGAAAATGAGAGTGGTGATAGAAGGGAAAGGTTCTGAGCAAGGCTTGTGTCCTGAGCAGGATTTTAAACCTTGGACAATCCAAATCAGGATGATTTTCAATCTGATTTTTCCTCCTGAATTTTTTTCTCCTGCAGGGAGGATGAAAAATCACCCTGAGGACAACCAGGGATGTCCAGGATTTAAACCCCTGTTTAGGGCATGAGTCTTGGTCTGAATATTTCCCTTCCAACACCACTGCCATTCTCCCTGCAGGCAAAAAAAAAGGTATCAGGATGGAAATCAAACTAAAAATCATCCTGATCTGGATGACCAGGGATGTCCAGGATTTAAAACCCTGTTTAGGGCATGAGTCTTGGTCTGAATGTTTCCCTTCTAACACCACTGCCATTCTCCCTGCAGGAAAAAATAAATCAGGGTGAAAAAAATCAGCTTGACAGTGGTGTTAGAAGGGAAAAGTTCTGAGCAAGGCTTGTGTTTGTAAGCAGGTTTTTAAACCCTGGGCATCCAAATCAGGATAATTTTCAATTTGATTTCTCATCCTGATTTTTATTTGTCCTACAAGGAAAATGAGAGTGGTGATAGAAGGGAAAGGTTCTGAGCAAGGCTTTTGTCCTGAGTAGGATTTTAAACCCTGGACAGCCCAAATCAGGATGATTTTCAATCTGATTTTTCCTCCTGAATTTTTTTCTCCTGCAGGGAGGATGAAAAATCACCCTGAGGACATCCAGGGATGTCCAGGATTTAAACCCCTGTTTAAGGTACAAGTGTTGGTCTGAATATTTCCCTTCTATCACCACTGCAGGAAAAAATAAATCAGGGTGAAAAAAATCAGCTTGACAGTGGTGTTAGAAGGGAAAAGTTCTGAGGAAGGCTTGTGTTTGTAAGCAGGCTTTTAAACCCTGGGCATCCAGGATGGGTTTTGCTTCTCCCTGCAGAGGAAAAAACAAATAGGATGGAAAATCAGAGTGAAAAACACCCTCATCAGGATGGCTGGGGTTGTCCAGGATTTAAAATCCTCACTACAGCACAAGCCTTGGCCAGATCTTTTCCCTTCTAACAGAGTTGTCACTTTCCATGCAGGAAAGGAAAACAGGATGCAAATTAGATTGGAAGATCATCCTGATCTGGATGTCCAGGATCATTCAGGATTTAAAGGCACTAGCTTTGGTCAGAACTTTTCCCTTCTAACACCACTGTCAATATGATTTTTTAATCCTGATTTGTTGTTTGCTTTTTTTTTTCCCCTGCAGGGAAAAATGACAATGGTGCTAAGAAGGGAAAAGTTCTGAGGAAGTCTTGTTCCCTACCCAGGGTTTTCAATCCTGGATAACCTTCAACACCTGATCAGGATGAGTTTTCATTCCCTTTGCAGGGAAGAAAAAAATAAATTAGGATGAGAAATCAGTTTGAAATTCATCCTGCTCTGAATGTCTAGGGTTGTCCAGGATTTTAAACCCTGATTAGGGAATAAGCCTTGGTCAGAACTTTTCCCTCCTGATGCTGTTGCCATTCTCCCTCCAAGAAAAAAAAGGATGAAAATCAGAGTGAAAAATTATCCTGACCCTTTGCTCACCCAATCCTGAACTTCAGCCTTCAAAGCTGGAGGAAGAAGGAAAAGAAAGAAACTGAGCACTGGGGCTGTTCAGGCTGACGTTCTCCTTGCAGACATCTCTGATCCTGATCATAAGCTCATGGAATGATATCCCCCATCCCAGAACACTCCACAGGCAGCTGACCCTTCCCAGTGCTACTCCAGTAAACATCCCAGTACCTCCACAAAACTCTGGGCCTGATTTGAAAAGGATTTTTCCTTTTCCCTGGCTACTATCAGCCTAGGCACATCCCTCTGGCTTTGCTGACTCCCTGGACAACCCATTCCAGGGTCTCACCACTGTCATGGTGAAGAGCTTCCTCCTCATGTCCAGTCTGAATCTCCCCACTTCCAGCCATACTGATCCTCATGAGGTTCTCTTCAGTCCACCCCATGGAGGGGGGAGTAAAGGGAGTTGGGGAGAGCATTCTCCTGCTGAGGAGGCTGGAACCAGCACCTTTAATTCTGAGAATCAGGAGTTAGAGTAAGGGAAAGGAAAAGGACAGACTGAGGGAGCTGGGGCTCTTCAGCTTGGAGAAGAGGAGACTAAGAGATGACCTCATTCATGTTTATAATTTAGAATGTTTATAAAGATGTGCAGGGTGAGTGCCCAGAGATGGAGCCAATGACAGCACAAGGGGCACTGGGTGGAAGCTGAGGCATAGAAAGTTCCATGGAAGCAGGGGGAAGAATTATTTCCCTGTGAGGGTGACAGAACACTGGAACAGGCTGCCCAGGAGGGTTGTGGAGTCTCCCTCTCTGGAGATATTCAAGACCTGCCTGGAGGAGTTCCTGTGTGACCTGCTCTGGGTGATGCTGCTCTGGCAGGGGGGTTGGACTGGATGATCTCTCCAGGTCCCTTCCAGCCCTTAACATTCTGTGATTCTGTGAATCCTGCACTTATTTTTTTCAGGCTTTTGACAGCCACAAATGATTCAGCTCTGGTGCTGTGAGTGAGGGCAGCAGCAGGCTTGGTGTTGCTTGTTCTGCTCAGTGCTGTGCAGCAAAGTTCTCCTTGCTGCCTTCCACAGTGCAGCTGCATTTAAGCCTCTCTCTGTTAATTGCAACTCAGCTCAGGAGAGCACAAGTTTGGCTCAGGTGGTCCCAAAATGTTGATTTTCATGCCAAGACCCAGAGAGTCAGAGAGTCCTCCTGGTTGCAAAAGACCTCTAAAAATCATCAAGTTCAGCCTGCTGGAAGCTGCAGAGAAATCAAAGCCACCCATGGCCAGACCTGCTGCTAAGCTTTGCAGGGGATTGTTTAGAGAATTAGAGAACTGATTGGGTTGGAAAAGACCTCCAAGACCACCAAGTCCAACCATCAACCAACACCACCATGGCCATTAAACCACATCCCAAAGTGCCATGGCCACAGGTTTCTTGAACACCTCCAGGCATGGGGACTCCACCACCTCCCTGGGCAGCCTGTTCCAATGCCTGACCACTCTTGGAGGAAGGAAATTGTTCCTAATATCCAACCTAAGCTGATTGGATATTTGAAGCATAGCTGTTCTGTTTGCTTTTCATTAGAAACTTCTTCTTCAAAGAAAAAAAAAATAAAAAAGAACATTGTGGCTTCATCCTCTGCCTGAGGAGTGGAGGGAGGGACTGCACATAGACATCTCCCCTTACAAACCCCAGTCCTTCACTTCTGCTCCTGGGTGACCATCCCCAGCAGGCCCCAGATTGTCAGCTTAGTGTAGAAGGCTTGAAAGCCTTGGAGGCTCTCCCCCCATCCCCCATCTGCATCCAGCTGTGATGACTTCCCCAGGCAGACCAAAATAGTCACAGATTTACAGATTGCATCAGGTTGGAAGGCACCCTCAAAGGTCACTTTGTTTAACCCTTCTGCAGTCAGCAGGGACACCTCCAACTAGAGCAGGTTGCTCAGGACCCCATCAAAGTTTGACCTTGGATGTCTCCAGGGATGTAGTCTCAACCACATTGAGTTCTAGACAGTGTAGAAGGCTTTAGAGGCTTGAAGATTCCCTCACATCTGCATCCAGCTGTGCTGACCTCCTCCAGCAGCCCCCAAATAGTCATAAAATCATAGAATTACTTTGGTTGGAAAAGACCTCAGAGATCATTGAGTCCAACTATTGACCTGAGACCACCATGGCCATTAAACCACAGACCAGGAGCCCCCAAAATCTCAATGAGAAGGTTTGAAAGGCTTGAAGATTCCCTCACATCTGCATCCAGCTGTGCTGACCTCCTCCAGCAGCCCCCAAATAGTTACAGAATCATAGAATTGCTTTGGTTGGAAAAGACATCTAAGTTCATTGAGTCCAACTATTAACCCAACACTACCATGACCATTAAACCATGGCCAAGAAGTCCCCAGAATGCCAATGAGAAGGTTTGAAAGGCTTCAAGATTCCCTCACATCTACATCCAGCTGTGCTGACCTCCTCCAGCAGCCCCCAGATAGTCACAGAATAATAGAATTGCTTTGGCTGGAAAAGACCTAGAAGATCATTGGGTCCAATTATTAACCCAACACCACCTTGGCCATTAAACCATGGTCCAGGAGCCCCCAAAATGTCAATGAGAAGGTTTGAAAGGCTTGAAGATTCCCTCACATCTGCATCCAGCTGTGCTGACCTCCTCCAGCAGCCCCCAAAATACTCATAGAATTGCTTTGATTGGAAAAGACCTTGAAGATCATTGAGTTCAACTATTAACCCAACACCACCATGGCCATTAAACCATGGTCCAGGAGTCCCCAAAATGCCAATGAGAAGGTATGAAAAGCTTGAAGATCCCCCCACACACTTACCCCCTCTCTGTGCTGCCTGTCAACACCAGGACCTGAATCAGTTCATGAAGTGAGATAATCATAATTCCTCCAAAACTCAACCCTGAGGGAGAATGGGTGTTGAGAGATGAGGCTGCACCCTCTGCAAGAGCTGAGCCTGTGGCCAGGGAGACTTTTCCCAGCTTGTGAATCCACATTCCAGAAGCAGGGATTAAGAGGTGGCTCCTAAAGTAAGCCAAGATGAACCACTAGTTGCAGCAGGAGGTGGTGGAGTCACTGTCCTTGGAGGTGTTCAAGAAATGTGTGGCCATGGTTTAATGGCCATAGTGGTGTTGGGCTGATGGTTGGAATGGATGATCTTAGAGGCAATAACTCTCCAGGCTTGGGGCGAGCAGCTGGAAGGTACTGAATGGAAAAGGGCCTGGGGGTGTTGGTTGACTATGACTAAAGACAAGCCAGGGTGTGCCCAGGTGGCCAAGAAGGCCACCAGCATCCTGGCCTGGATCAGCAATGGTGTGGCCAGCAGGAGCAGGACAGGAATTGTTCCCTTGTACCGGGCTCTGGTGAGGCCACACCTTGAGTGCTGGGTTCAGTTTTGGGTCTCTCACTCCAAGAAGGACATTGAGAGGTTGAAGCAGGTCCAGAGAAGAAGAATGAAGCTGGTGAAGGGTGTGGAGAAGAGGGCTGGTGAGGAGCAGCTGAGGGAACTGGGAATGTTCAGGCTGGAGAAGAGGAAGCTGAGGGGAGACCTCATTGCTCTCTACAACTCCCTGAAAGGAGGTTGGAGTGAGGTGGGGGTTGGTCTCTTCTCCCTCAGGTGACATGAGGAGAGGAAATGGCCTAAAATTGTGCCAGGGGAGGTTTAGGTTGGAGATGAGGAAGAATTTCTTTTCTGCAAGAGTGGTCAGGCACTAGAACAGGCTGCCTGGGAGGTGGTGGAGTCACCACCCCTGGAGGTATTCCAGAAACCTGTGGAGATGGCATTTGGGGCCATGGTTTAATGGCCATGGTGGTGTTGGGTTGCTGGTTGGACTGGATGACCCTAGAGGGCTTTTCCAACCCAAACCATTCTGTGATGATTCTAACCACATGCCAGCCCCTAGCTCCCACCCCCACCCCTGGCATCTGGGGAGCGCCCCCCAGTCACCATAGTAACTAAAAAAAACCCCCCACCCCTAATACCCAAACCAAAACAAAAACCACACAACACAAACAAAACAACACCCACCCCCCCCCCCACCACAACACCCAACCCCCACCACCCCCCCACCCCCACACCCACCAACCCACCCAACACCACCACCCCCCCCACCCACAACACAAACCCAAACCCACCCCCACCAACAACACCCACCCACCACCAAAACACCAACACCACACAACCCCCCCACCCACCACCCCCACCCCCCACCCCCCCCCCACACCCCCACCCCCCCCCCCCCCCCCCCCCCACACCCCACCCAACCCACAACCACCCACCACCCATCACCCCAACCCCCCCCCACCCCACCAACACCCCCCACCCAAACACAACCACCCCCCCACTCCCCCCCCCCCCCACACCCCCACCACCCAAACAAACACACCACCCCCCACCCCCACCCACACCACCCCCCCCCCCCACCAAAACCCCCCCCCACCCCACTCCCCCCCCCATATTCCACCCCCCCCCCCCCCCCCCCCCCCCCCCGCCAATACCCCACCCCCCCCCCCCCCCCCCCCCCCCCACCCACCCCCCCCCCCCCACCCCCCTCCCCACCCAGATACCACCCCCAACCCCCACCCCCCATATATCCCCAACACCCTCCCACCCCCCCCCCCCCCCCCCCTCCCCCCCCCCCCCACACCCCCCCCCCCCCCCCCCCCCCCCCCCCCCCCCCCCCCCCCCCCCCCACCCCCCCCCCCCCCCCCCCCCCCCCCCCCCATACCCCCCCCAAACCCCCCCCTCACACCCCCCCACACCCCCCGGTGGAAAGAAAGAAACCAGAAACAACCAAAAAAATTGCTCAGGGCCAAGGAAGGAGATGGGAAGGGAAAAATTAGTGTGGGGGGGGTCAGTGATGGGGGAGGTCGAAATCACTGGGGGCTGATGATGGGGGAGGAAATACATCACTGGAGGCTGATAAGAGAGATGAGGGGAAAAATAAACTAAAACAATCACTGGGGGGCACTGAGAGAGGGAGGAGAACAAACCATGATGGGTCCTGATGGAGGGGGATGCTTGACAAGGCAAGAACCTGTCCCACTCTCCTGTCACCACAGCCTGCAGAAGCACGGAGCTGGCCCCAGCTACTGGAGCTGTCACCCTGCAGCAGAGTGGCAGCCAGGGAAGCAGGGTGGTTAAACAGCCTGCCAGGGTCCAGCAGCACCCAGGCTGCTTGTCCAGAGCCAGGGAGATGGAACAAGACAGTTGTGCAGAAATCCCTCCCCCCTGCTCTGAAGCCAATATCTAGGGGGGGAAGGTTTCATTTAAATCATGCTAGCAAGTGTGACAGCAGCCTGATAAAGGCTGGGGCTGGGTGACACATGAAGGGCTGTGACAGCATTTTCCCTTCCATTTGAAACATGCACATGGTGGGGTGAAAAAGCAGAGTTGGGGAGGAAAGGGATGGGGGGAGGCTTTCCTTCCCCACAGCTGGCAGCAGGTACTGCAAGAGCAGCAAACACACCAAAGGAAAAAGGCAGAATGAAAAGTACTGAAAGGTGGTAGAAGGTGGTGTGGTCAACATCCAGCTGCAGCAGGACAGCTTAGGAGGTGATCTGCTGGAGAGCAGCCCTGTGGAGAAGGAGCTGGGAGTGCTGGGGGACAACAAGTTGTGCATGGGTCAGCAATGTGCCCTGGTGGCCAAGAAGGCCAAGGGGGTCCTGGGGTGCATTCAGAGGAGGGTGGCCAACAGAGCCAGGGAGGTTCTCCTCCCTCTCTACTCTGCCCTGCTGAGGCCTCACCTGGAATATTGCATACAGTTCTGGGCTCTCCAGTTCAGGAGGGACAGGGATCTGCTGGAGAGAGTCCAACAGAGAGCTACCAGGATGAGGAAGGGACTGGAGCACTGCCCTGTGAGGAGAGGCTGAGAGCCCTGGGGCTGTTCAGTCTGGAGAGGAGAAGGCTGAGAGGGGATTTAATCAATGTTTATCAATATCTGAGGGCTGGGGGTCAAGAGGGAGGGGACAGGCTCTGCTCACTTGCACCCTGGCATAGGACAAGGGGCAATGGAGAGAAACTCCAGCACAGGAGGTTCCACCTCAACATGAGGAGGAACTTCTTCAGTGTGAGGCTCACAGAGCACTGGAACAGACTGCCCAGGGAGGTTGTGGAGTCTCCTTCTCTGGAGACTTTCCAGACCCATCTGGATGTGTTCCTGTGTGACCTGTGCTGGATTCCATGGTCCTGCTCTGACAGGGGGTTGGACTGGATGATCTTTGGAGGTCTCTTCCAACCCCTAACATCCTGTGATCCCTGGAGGTGTTCAGGAAACATGTGGGCAGGACACTGTGGGACATGGCTTGGTGGCCATGGTGGTGCTGGATTCATAATGGTTGGACTCAATGAGCTTAGAGGTCTCTTCCAACCTTAATGATTCTATGGTTCTAAAACCCTGCAAGGAAAGCTGTGAATGCTCTGCATCTTCACCTGGAAGTTCTTTAGGTACTGTTGGTCCATCCATTAAAAATATTCCAATGTAGGTGGGAGGTAGGAAAGAAAACAATGGGAAAGGGATGACTCTAGATGATTGAAGTAGGAGAAAGATGGGAAGGGAGTCACTTTAGAGGACTGAAGTAGGAGAAACATGAATGGGAAGGCTGTAGGTGACTAAAGTGGGAAAAAGATGGGAAGGGGATGGCTGTAGGTGACTAAAGTGGGAAAAAGATGGGAAGGGGATGGCTGTAGGTGACTAAAGTGGGGACAAGATGGGAAGGGGTGGCTGTAGGTGACTAAAGTGGGAAAAATAATGGAAGGGAATGGCTATAGGTGACTGGGGAGGAAAAAGATGGGATGGGGGTGACTGAAGTGGGGACAAGATGGGAAGGGAGTGGCTGTAGGTGACTAAGGTGGGGAAAATGATATTTTTTTCTGTCAAGTTAATGGCATCAGCACATTTAGGTTGGACAACTTGATTCCATTTTGTATTCCCAGACACAGGTATGGAGATAAACCAGCAAACCTAGTTCCTGCCTTTACTCTGCACCTCGAATATCTCAACACAAAAGAAAAACCAAACAAAAACCCAAGAAGACTCGAGGGCCTTTGCATGCAAATAAAGAAATAAAAAAAAAAACACACAGCAGAAATCAAAACGATTTGGAAAAAAGAAGCAAAATTCAAGTGAAGAGAGCAGGTGTGTACTCCAACATCCATCCCCCCCCACACACTCAGTCTCCAAGCCCCCAGACACCTCCTTCCCGAGGGGTGAGTGGCAGCGGCACTGCTCCCGGAGCGTCAAGTCAAGTGGGGTTACAGGGGGGCTGTGTTGCATCAGCAGGCACGAGACAGAACCAGATGTAAAATGACAGAATGCAAATTCCAACAAGATGTGGGCTTCCTCCTGTGCCTTCAAAGGCTGCCCAGCCCCTGCACGCTGCTGGGGCTGGGGATGCTGCCTGGAGATCAGCCTCTGCCCTGCCTTCTGGTGGAGCTCGTCCAGCCTGGCTTGCCAGGGAATCATCCAGTTGGTACAGCTTGGAAGAGAGCTCTGACATCATAGGATCAGAGGATTGGAAGGGACCTCAAGGCTCATCCAGTTCCAACCCCCTTGCCACAGGCAGGGACACCTCACACTACAGCAGGTTGCTCACAGCCACATCCAGCCTGGCTGCAAAAACCTCCAGGGATGAGGCTTCCACCACCTCCCTGGGCAACCTCTGCCAGTGTCTCACCACCCTCATGGGGAAGAATTTCTTCCTAACATCCAATCTGAATCTCCCCATTTCTAGTTTTGCTCCATTCCCCCCTGTCCTATCCCTACCTGACACCCTCAAAAGTCCCTCCCCAGCTTTCTTGTAGCCCCCTTCAGATACTGGAAGGCCACAAGAAGGTCTCCTGGGAGCCTTCTCTTCTCCAGACTCTTCTCCAAACTCTCTCAGTCTGTGCTTATAGCAGAGGTGCTCCAGCCCTCATGGCCCTTCTCTGGACACACTCCAGTACCTCCATCATTGAGTTCAACCTTCAAACCAATAATACCATGGCCACTAAAACACATCCCAAAGTGCCATAGCCACATGTTGCTTGAACACCTCCAGGGATGGTTAATAGCAGCCTGGGCTGCATCCAAAGCAGCATTGCCAGAGATCCAGAGAGGTGATTCTGACACTTGGCTCTGCTCTGGGGAGACCTCACCTGGAGTACTGTGTGCAGGTCTGGAGCCCTCAAGATAGGAAGGACATGGACCTGATGGAGAGGGTCCAGAGGAGGCCATGAGAATGATCAGGGGGTTGGAGCACCTCTGCTATGAGGACAGGCTGAGGGAGCTGGGGTGTTCAGACTGGAGAAGAGGAGGCTCTGGGGAGACCTAATAGCAGCCTGGCAGTACCTGAGGGGGACTACAGGAAGGATGCAGAGAGATTGTCTGCAAGGGCCTGTGGTGACAGGACAAGGGCAATGGCTTCAGACTAGGGAAGAGCAGATTTAGATTGGATATCAGGAAGCAGTTCTTGACTATGAGGGTGGTGGAACACTGGAACAGGTTGCCCAGGGAGGTGGTTGAGGCTCCTTCCCTGGAGATATTCAAGGTGAGGCCAGACAGGGCTCTGGGCAGCCTGATCTAGTTGGGGATGTCCCTGCTGACTGCAGGGAGGTCAGACTGGGTGACCTTTGGAGGTCCCTTCTGGCCTGGACCATTCTATGATTCTATGGTGGCTCCAGCACCTTCCTGTGCAGCCTGTTCCAATGCCTGACAACTCTTGCAGCAAAGAAATTGTTCCTTGTTGTTCCCCTAGCACAACTTCAGACCATCTCCTCTCATTCTGTCACCTGATACCAGGGAGTCAGCACAGCCATGGATGCCACCCCTGAATGTGGCCACCAGCCTCAGACAACATAATTCTCCACAAAGCACAGCAAGAGCAGCCTGAAGGTACCATGAGAAGGACTGGGTGAAGAGCCTGAGGAATGTCCCCCCTGGCAGCTGTGCTGATCCACTCATGTCCCAGCAGCTCAGCTGCTGCTGCAGCCCCTCCTGAGCTGGCACAGGCAAAGCCCTGCCAGGAAGGACCATGCCAACATGTAAATATTTATGGACTCACAGGTTGTGAATATGCAGCTTTGTAGCTGTCAGCACCATGGTCATAGAATCTCTTGGCTGGCAGAGTCACTTCTGAGTGTGAGAACTTCCCAAGTCCAAGTCTGGAAAGTCAGGGTAGGTTTTCCCACTGACCTCAACACAGGCTCACAGGATATTAGGGGATGGAAGAGTCCTCTAAAGATCCTTGAGTCCAACATCCCTGCCAGAGCAGGACCACAGAATCCAGCACAGGTCACACAGGAACACATCCAGATGGGGCTGGAAAGTCTCCAGAGAAGGAGACTCCACAACCTCCCTGGGCAGCCTGTTCCAGTGCTCTGTGAGCCTCACACTGAGGAAGTTCCTCCTCCTGTTGAGGTGGAACCTCTTGTGCTGGAGTTTCTCTCCATTGCCCCTTGTCCTATGCCAGGGTGCAAGTGAGCAGAGCCTGTCCCCTCCCTCTTGACCCCCAGCCCTCAGCTATTGATAAACATTGATTAAATCCCCTCTCAGCCTTCTCCTCTCCAGACTGAACAGCCCCAGGGCTCTCAGCCTCCCCTCACAGGGCAGTGCTCCAGTCCCTTCCTCATCCTGGTAGCTCTCTGTTGGACTCTCTCCAGCAGATCCCTGTCCCTCTGAACTGGGGAGCCCAGAACTGGATGCAATATTCCAGGTGAGGTCTCACCAGGACAGAGCAGAGAGGGAGGAGAACCTCCCTGGCTCTGCTGGCCACACTCCTCTGAATGCACCCCAGGACCCCCTTGGCCTTCTTGGCCACACAACAGGAAGGAGCAGAAGCCATGGTGCTAAATGCCAGGGAGCTCACTGTCCTGAGCCAACCCCACACCTCTGCCAGGCAGATTTCAGGAGCTGAAGTGCTTCAAGCTTGCTTTCCTTCATCCACACCAACACCATGCTGCGTGGACATGAGGTCAGTGTCCAGCTGATGCACTCCAGTGCTGACTGCAGCCAGGGAATACTAATTTAAAGGCACTCAGAGCATTTTCAAGCCATTGCCTACCACTTGCTCCTCTTAAATTTCCTTTTCTTTTTAACCTTAAGAACCCTTAAATCCATCTTCTCCCACTTGATGTTTCTCAAACCTCAGGGCAAAGTTGTTGTTCTGATTTTGTCCTCTCTTCAAAGGCAAAAAAGGGTGATTTGTTTATTCCAAAATGAAATCATTTCATCTCAGGAACCTTACTGAGGGTAAAAGGACCAACCATGGCTTGACTTCAGTGTTTGAGGAGCTGGAAGGGGCTTGCAGCCTGGTGAAGCTGCTGCGGGTTTAAGTCATCATTTTGAGGGAAGATAGGAAAAAACTACCAAGTGAAACTTTCATTTACTTCACTTAGTTTAAAAACAAATGTGGAATTGTACACTGCTTAGTTACCTTGAACCTGTTGATTTCCTTTAGGTGGTGACAAATGTTAGGAAACATCATCCCACCTCTGGTAACACCACTTGTCTGGGAGCTAAGGGAAGAGTAACTCCAGAGGTCCCTTCCAGCCCCTAGCATTCTGTGATTTTTGGCTGCTTGAGGTCTCTCCTGTGCAGCTCTTCCACTGCTCATCATCTGGGATCAGCAGGTCCACGAGAAGAAAGCAAACACAAACTGCCCCAATCTTGTGGAACCACCTCAGAGAAACAAACTTCTGACCCTCTGGAGGTTCAGCAGTAAAACCTCTCAGTCCATTTGGACACACACCTTGAGGAGAAGCTCTCAAGACACAACCACTGCTGAACCCAAACTTGTCTGCAAAGATCAAGGTTCAGAGACCACAGCTTTCAACCCATCCCAATTCTGTTTTCCACTTTGAAACCAGCACAGAAAACTGCTTAAACCCCAGAAAATTTTCTCTCTGAAGGTAAGAAAAAGCTCATAAGGTAAAGGTCTGATCATTCCTGGCCACCCACAACCACCCTAGGAATGAAACCAGTGCAGTACCTTCCATCCAGCACTGGGACAAGAGCCAGAAGAAGAAGAAATCTGCTTGGACCACCCAGAATCTTGGCTCCATACCATTTGCAGTGCACCTGGCAGCTCATCAGTGGCGATGCAGGGATCTGGTTGGTGAGAATCATAGAATGGCTTGGGTTGGAAGGCACCTCCAAAGGTCATCTAGTTCAACTCCCCTCAGATCCCACTCATAAAAAACATCACAGTCTCACAGTATATCAGAGGTTGGAAGGGACCTCCAGAGATCATCAGCTCCAACCCCCCTGCCAGAGCAGCATCACTCAGGGTAGTCTGCACAGGAATGCATCCAGGTGGGGTTGGAAAGGCTCCAGAGAAGGAGACTCCACAACCCCCCTGGGCAGCCTGCTCCAGGGCTCTGTCACCCTCACTCTAAAGAAGTTTCTCCTCATGTTGAGCTGAAATCTTCTCTGTTCAAGTTTGACCCCATTGGTCCTTGTCTGATCACTGTGAACCACCCAAAAGAGCCTGGCCCCCTCCCCTTGACACCCACCCCTCAGCTATTGAGAGCCATTGATCAGATCCCCTCTCAGGCTTCTCTTCTCCAGACTAAACAGCCCCAGGGCTCTCAGTGTCTCTTCCCAGGGGAGATGCTCAAGTCCCCTAAGCATCCTGCTGGCTCTAAAACACTAAGCAACATTGGTCCCAGCACAGACTCCACTTGTCACTGATCTCCATCTGAACTTTGAGCCAGTCACCACTGCCCTCTGGATTGCCTTCCCTTGATCTATCCCCAGAGGAGTGGTGGGCAGGTGCATCTCATTCTCTATCTGGGAAGCTGTGAGGAGGTAAAACCAGCAGCTGAAGGTCTGAAGACCTCTGATTGCTTTTAATTTAGTTACCATTAGCTGTGGTTCTTTTTATATACAGTATGGCCCAACCACAAATTTCATTAATGTTTATAAATACTAAATGGTGAGTGCCCAGAGCTGGAGCCAGGCTCTGCTGGGTGATGCCCAATGCCAGCACAAGGGGCACTGGGTAGAAGTTGAGGCATAGGAAGGTCCATGGAAGCAGGAGGAAGAATTATTTCCCTGTGAGGGTGACAGAACACTGGAACAGGCTGCCCAGGGTGGTTGTGGAGTCTCCCTCTCTGGAGATATTCAAGACCTGCCTGGATGAGTGCCTGTGTGACCTGCTCTGGGTGCTCCTGCTCTGGCAGAGGGGTTGGACTGGATGATCTCTCCAGGTCCCTTCCAGCCCCTAACACTCTGTGATTCTGTGACATGAGCAGCCCCAAGACTTGCTCAGCTCCTGCCTGGTGGTTGGCTGGAGACATGGGGGTCTTGCATTCATCTCTAGAGTGCAGAGCCTGCAGCCCCAGTGCCACAGGTGGAATGAACATCGTTCAGCTCCTGGGAACAAGAAAGTTGTCCCCAGAAGTAGTCATTTCATAACACAAATTTGGTGTCAGTGACCTGGTCAGGACACTCTGGAGACACCACAGGTCCCATAATACCTTCTACTTTTAGCCACCCTGAAGAATGTACTTCCCCCCCCTCCCCAGTACTTCTGAGGAAGGTGCTGCAATTAATCCTTTCAACTCAGCCCCATCAGAGGAGATGAAGCAGATCAGGAGCAGCTCAGATCCCAGCTAAGGTCCAGTGTCATCATTCAAAGAATATTTTTTTTCCCCTTAGCTCCAAAATAAGTTGTCTGGAAAAGGTCTGAAATCCAGGCAGCCTGAAGTTAGAAGAACAAATGCCAGGGTTGCTCATCTGGTGTGATGTGTCCACATGTCTGAAACCCTCAGATCTTCCTCTCTTGATTTGATTATCTTGATGATCAGCATCTGCTTTGGTGGCTTACACCATCAAACAAGAAGCCATCACTTTCGATTACAGCTTCTGTCTTTCACCTCCTGACTGAGCTGTCATGCCCAGACTGTGAGGAGGAGGAGGACTGGAGAAGCAAGAGAGAGGAAGTAAAATGAAGGTGTATGTGTGCTGGAGTGTCCTAAACAGGAGAAGAAAGAGCTGAAGCCCTTAGAAGCTTTGGCTTCAGGTGTTGCCCCAGGACAGCTTGGTGGGAAGGGTCCTTGGGCAACAGCTTGAAACCAGAGCAGGGTCGAGTAAGGTTAGACTTTAGGAAGAAGTTCCTCACTGTGAGCATGGTGAGACACTGGAATGGGTTGCCCAGAGAAGCTGTGGATGCTTCAGCCCTGGAAGTGTTTAAGAGCAGGTTGGATGATGCTTTGAGCAGCCAGGTCTAGGGGAAGGTGTCCCTGCCCAGGGTGAGAGTTTGGAACTGGATGATCTTCACGGTCCCTTCTAACTCAAGGCGTTCTATGATTGCCTGCCAGAGTATTCAGTATGTCAGATCTTTTCCGTGCCTCCAAAGGAGGATGGAACACCAACCATGCTGAGATATCCAGAAGAATGTCCAACCAGGCCAGTAGTCTTTCATTTCTCCTCTGGACACTTTTGGATGCATCTGGACACCTCTACTCTGTCCTAGACAGGGCACATCTGAAGTACTGGGTCCAGCTCTGGGCTCCCCTGTTCAAGAGAGACAGGGAACTGCTGGACAGAACCCAGTGGAGGCTCCAAAGATGCTGAGGGGCCTGGAGCGTCTCTGTGAGGAGGAAAGGCTGAGAGCCCTGGGGCTGTGGAGCCTGCAGAAGAGCAGCCCCAGAGGGGAGCTGAGCAATGCTCAGCAAAAGCTAAAGGAGCTGTGGGGGGTAAGAGGCTGGGGCCAGACTCTTGTCAGTGGTGCCCAGGGACAGGACAAAGGGCACTGGGCACAAACTCCCTGGGCACAAACTGGAAGCCAGGAGGTTCCACCTGAAGAGGAGGAGAAAGTTGTTTGGTGTGAGGGTGCTGGAGGCCTGGAGCAGGCTGCCCAGAGAGGTTGTGGAGTCTCCTTGTCTAGAGAGCTTCCCAAGCCACCTGGCCATGGTGATGCTGGGCAAGCTGCTGTGGGTGCCCTTGGGAGGGGCAGGGAGCTTGGACTGGATGATCTCTAGAGGTCCCTTCCAATCTTTTCCATTCTGGGATCTCCAGGCTTAGGGAATGTTCTGTGCCAGGATCTCTCTTTTTAGCATCAAGTGCTTCACCACAGCGATGATCCTCCTCTCACCTCCCTCTTCATGCCGGCGAGGACTTGGAAACCCAGTTATGGAGGGGCAGTTATGATGCAGATTAGATCTCAGCTCCCCGTGGGCAGAGATGACTCCATCCCAGCCCTACACCTCAGAGAAGAGCTGAACAGATGGGAAACGTGTGGCTGGGACCTGGCTTTCTTCCTCCTCTCTTTTGTACCAAAGTGCGTTTTGTCTCCCCGGCGTTTGGGTGCCACGGCGCAAAGAAATGTCAGATATTAATACCTGCAAAAACTCTTGTTCTGCTCCACAGATCGCTGCCTCACGCTGAGAACAGGCTGAGTAAGATGGAGCTGGAGCTATTTCTGGTGTTCCTCGGGCTTGGGGGTTGCTTTTGGTCTTTTTTTTCCCCCCCTTGGCTCTTCAGTTTTATCTCTTTTAGCTTTTCCTTTGGAAAGACATCCACAATTCTTCATTTTACTCAAGGTTTGTTCTTCCATTCTACCTTTGACCTCCTTCCATTCTACCTTTGACTTCCTTCCATTCTACCTTTGATTTCCTTCCATTCTACCTTTGATTTCCTTCCATTCTACCTTTGATTTCCTTCCATTCTACGTTTAACCTCCTTCCATTCTACCTTTGACCTCCTTCAATTCTACCTTTGACCTCCTCCCATTCTACCTTTGATTTCCTTCCATTCTACCTTTGATTTCCTTCCATTCTACCTTTGATTTCCTTCCATTCTACCTTTGATTTCCTTCCATTCTACGTTTGACCTCTTTCCATTCTAACTTTGACCTCTTTCCATTCTACCCTTGACCTCCTTCCATTCTACCTTTGACCTCCTTCCATTCTACTTTTAACCTCCTTCCATTCTACCTTTGACTTCCTTCCCTTCATTTTCTCAAGCTCTCTTTCTAATTATATCATAGAATTCATCTTCTGGTTGATAGTGCATGAAATAAACTTATTTCCACTGCTCCCTGCTAATGGGGCTGGTTATCATTAAAATCATCAAGTGAAATGCATGTAGGAGGGACATGGACACCTTTAGAGCCTTTGAGTTTTAGTACTTCAATGTTCTCTCCTTGAAGGAATACCACATCTTGGCTGCAGGGATTCAGAATCAAGGAATCATGGAATTGTTTGGGTTGGAATAGACCTTTGGAATCACAGAATTGTTTAGGGTGGAAAAACCTCTAAGATCACTGAATCAAATGATCAACCCAACACCACCATGGCCATTAAACCATGGCCCAAAGTGCCATGGCCACACATTTCTTGAACATTTCCAGGGATGGGGACTCCACCACCTCCCTGGGCAGCCTGTTCCAACCCCTGACCACTCTTGCAGCAAAGAAATTCTTCCTCATCTCCAACCCAATCCTTCCCTGGCATGATTTCAGGCCATTTCCTCTAGTTCTGTCACCTGGCACTAGAGAGAAGAGACCTAAAGGTTGTCTAGTCTTAAAGGTCATCTAGTCCAACTCCTTCACAGTGAGCAAGGACATCTTCAACTACAACAGGCTGAATGAGTCCCAGGGATGAATGAGGAATCACAGCTTCATAGAATGGGTTGGGTTGGAAGGACCTTAAAGAGCATCTAGTTTCAACCCTCCCACCATGGGCAGGGACAGGTTCTACCAGACCAGGTTGCTCAAGGCCCCATTTAACCTGGCCTTAAACACCACCAGGGAGGGGGCAACCTCCCTGGGCAACCTTCTCCAGTGTCTCACCACCCTCACTGAAGTGTCTGACTCTGCTCTCCACAAGAGTAGAGGAACAGCCTCATGGTGGCAGAGCAACGTGATGGGCACACCACTGGTAACCAGAGGGCATCCACGATGGAGAGGGAGAGAAGCTCCTTTCCAGACCTCAGACACAAAGAAAATGGGAAGTTAAATCTGAAAGGTGCTCCAAAATTGCCCTTTTGAGGAGAGAGAGAAAGCCTGCTTGGAAAGCACAGGGTGGCTGTTGTGCAGGACAGCACAGCTCAGGCTACAAAGTGAAGTAATTCAGAGCCGACATAATTAAACTGATGAGGATAATTAATCCCCCCCTGTGATTACCCTGAAGGAGAAGCATTAGGAGATGTAAATATGATGAATTCAAAATGCAAGGGGAGAAAGCAAGAGGCTCAGCCTGCTGTAGAAGCATTTTTCTGGTGTGATGAAGAGGTTGGGATCTCTGTGATGGGCTTCCAAGAGCACAGAATCACAGAAAAATTCAGGGTGGAAAAGCCCCTCAGGAGCACCAGGACCAACCTACAACCCCACTCTGCAAGGCTCACCCCTAAACCACAGCCCCAAGCACCACATCCAAACCACCTTTGAACACATCCAGGCTTGGGGACTCCACCACCTCCCTGCCCAGCACATTCCAATCCCTGACCACTCTTGATGGGAAAAAATGTTTCCTACTGTCCAGTCTAAACCTACTCACTCTTAGCTTGAGGCCATTCCCTCTTGTTCTATCACTAATTACCTGAGAGAAGAGACCAGCAGCAGCCTCTCTACAATGTCCTTTCAGGTAGTTGTAGAGAGCAAGGAGGTCTCCTCTCAGCCTCCTCTTTTCCAAGCTAACCATCCCCAGCTCCCTCAGTTGCTCCTCACAAGATTTATTCTCCAGGCTCTTCACAGCTTCCTTGCCCTCCTCTGCACTGGCTCCAGCACCTCCACATCTCTCTTGTGTTGAGGTGCCCAAAACTGGACACAATACTCAAGGTGTGGCCTCCCCAGAGCTGAGTACAAGGGGACAATCACCTCCTTACTGCTGCTGGACACAGCATTGCTGATCCCAGCCAGGATGCCTTTGGCTTTCTTGGCCACCTGGGCACACTGCTGGCTCCTCTTCAGTTGCTTGTCCTTTATCACCCCCAGGTCCCTTTCTGCCAGACAGCTTTCCAGCCACACTGCCCCAAGCCTGCAGCATTGCTTGGGGTTGTTGTGACCCAAGTGCAGGACCTGGCACTTGGCTCAGATGATGCTCCAGGAAGGCTGGTTGGACAGTGATGGTCCACCTGTAGGTGAGAGCTGGGCTTGGTACTGGTGTGTTTGGGGGTGTGTTTGTGCCCCCACTTTAGGAGAAGTGCATATTTTTAGAAGCTGGTGACTCCACCACCTCCCTGGCTCACCTCTTCCAATGCCTGACCACTTTTTGAGCAAAAAAAAAATTCCAACTATCCAACCTAACCCTCCCTTGGTGCAACTTGAGGAGATCCTTTCTTCTTCCCTCTCTGAGAAGGATGTCCATGGTGACTGCAACCAGAACCATTTGTGCTCTAGACCCTTCAGCAATTTCATTGCCCTCCTTTGAACATGCTCCAGACTAGAAATTTGGAGTTACTCCTTCAGCTGGTCCAGGGCAAGAGAAGACAACATTCTCCTAAACCAGATGACACAGGAAGGAGCCTGGGAGCTCTTACACCTTACTCTGCCCTGGTGAGACCACACCTGGAGTATTGTGTCCAGTTTTGGGTTCCCCAGTTCAAAAGAGACAGGGATCTGCTAGAGAGAGTCCAACAGAGAGCCAGCAGGATGCTTAGGGGACTTGGGCATCTCCCCTGGGAAGAGAGCCTGAGAGCCCTGGGGCTGTTTAGTCTGGAGAAGAGAAGCCTGAGAGGGGATCTGATCAATGGCTCTCAATAGCTGAGGGGTGGGTGTCAAGGGGAGGGGGCCAGGCTCTTTTGGGTGGTGCACTAATAAGACAAGGAGCAATGGATACAGACTTGAACAAAGAAGGTTTCCCCTGAACATGAGGAGAAACTTCTTTAGAGTGAGGGTGACAGAGCCCTGGAGCAGGCTGCCCAGGGGGGTTGTGGAGTCTCCTTCTCTGGAGCCTTTCCAACCCCACCTGGATGCATTCCTGTGTAGAGTACCCTAAGTGCTGCTGCTCTGGCAGGGGGGTTGGAGCTGATGATGTCTTGAGCTCCCTTCCAACCTCTGATATTCTCTAATTCTCTACTTCCCCTGCTCCTAATTAGCTCCCAGGGAGGAATATCCCTTTTGGGAGCAATCTCCAATGGCTTTATGGTCTCCAGAACCCCCAAATTCAGGCTGTTGGAGCAGCTGACAACCCTCCCACACTCATGTACCATGGTTCTCCATCCCATGGGGGATGTCTGGTGCTGGCCCTGCATCCCAGCAGCACTAGGTGGTATTGCAGGGTAGTTCTGCTCTAAATTAGTGAAAAGGCAAAGGGCTGGGTTTTTTTTTGTCCTAGTTTGATCAGCTAACACCATCACAGCCATGGTGGCATCCACCAAGGCTTAAAAAGTTCACTCCAAACATGCTGCCTGTGGGCTTGCTGAGGAGAGATGCCAGAGGCATCAGGAGGGGGTTACATAGATAGGTGTATATTAGGAATTCCAGCTCTCTTCCCAGGAAAGAAGGGTTTAGATCCAATACATCAACCCCCAGTGCTGAAAGCTCCACAGAAGGTTGTAGCCCTCCAGGATTTTCCTACATGTCCAAGTCTAGGTTCATTTTCTGATGGGTGAAAAAAAAATGTATGGACTTTCTGATCTGGATTTGTAGATTCATAGAAGGGTTGGGGTTAAAGATCTTCCAGTTCCAACCCACCTGCCATGGGCAGGGACACCTCTCACCAGGTCAGGTTGCTCAAGGCTTCATCCAGCCTGGCCTTGAACACCTCCAGGGAGGTGACATCCACAGCCTCCCTGGGCAACCTGTTCCAGTGTCTCATCACCCTCCAGGGAAAGAATTTCTTCCTAATCTCCAGTCTCAATCTCCCCTCTTCCAGGGATGGTGATTCCACCACCTCCCTGGGCAGCCTGTTCCAATATCTGACCACTCCTGCAGGGAAGAAACTGTTCCTGATCTCCAGTCTAAACCTCCCCTGATGCAACTTGAGGCTGACTCTTTTTGTCTTATTGCTTGTTCCATGGGAGAAGAGACCAACCCCCATCTAGCCCCAGTCTCCTTTCAGGGAGCTGTAGAGTGCAAGGTGGTCTCCCTTCAGCCTCCTCTTCCCCAGACTGAATTAGCTCAGTCCCTTGCAGGGCCAGAACTTGAACCTGGTTTCTTATAAAGCACTTTTAATGGAAAAAAACTAAAATATTCTGTGAGAGCTGGGAACCCTCCAGATATTTATTGGAAATGTGCTTCTAGAAAATGCTGCTGTGTGCTAGGGAGGTCACAGCTGGAGTCCTGGGGCCAGTTCTAGGCTCCCCAGTTCAAGAAAAGGCAGGGAACAACTGGAGAGAGTCCAGGGGAGGCTGCAAAGATGCTGAGGGGCCTGGAGCATCTCTGTGAGGAGGAAAGGCTGAGAGCCCTGGGGCTGTGGAGCCTGCAGAAGAGCAGCCCCAGAGGGGAGCTGAGCAATGCTCAGCAAGAGCTAAAGGAGCTGTGGGGGGCAAGAGGCTGGGGCCAGACTCTGCTCAGTGGTGCCCAGGGACAGCATAAGGGGAACTGGGCACAAACTGGAAGTCAGGAGGTTCCATCTGAAGATGAGGAGAAAGTTGTTTGTTGTGAGGGTGCTGGAGGCCTGGAGCAGGCTGCCCAGAGAGGTTGTGGAGCTGTCTTCTGTGAAGGAACCCCCCCTGGCCTTTGTGCTTGTAGGCAAGCTGCTGTGGGTGCCCTGCTTTAGCAGGGGGCTTGAGCAGATGACCTCCAGAGTCCCTTTCCAACCCCATCCATGCTGGAATTTGGGGAGAACTCTGCAGTCTGTGGTAGGATTCCCTGGATGGCTGAGGCTGGGGTAGCTGACACTACTGACACCTCCTCCCTGTTTCCATTCCACAGTAACAGGGTAATTTTAACTCCAGCACTTGCTCGCAGTAGCAAATGTTCCTGTGGCACACAGCACTAAAACCTCCTACTGTGAAGATTTGGCACTTAGGCTATCACCATTAAAATCTTATTAATTCTAATTATTATGCCATTCCCTGTAGAATAAACCATGTTGCATCTTCATAAAGCACATAAAGGAGACCTATTTCCCCTGCCTGCCTGTAATTCCCACACAGGGTGTTTGCTTTCTCTCCCACTTCCCAGCTTCTCACCTTCCAAGGAGCTCTCTCAGCAAACAGGAGATGGATTCCTTCATGGCTGTGCAGATTCCTACAGCCTGGGGTAGAAGAAGGCCTTGGTAGGGGGTTGGGTGGGGATTTTAGTGGTGTAGAGCAAAACAGTGACCACATCACAGGGTGATCTTGTCTGGCCTGCCCCAGGTGATCTTAGGTGAGGTTGTGGAGTCTCCTTCTCTGGAGAGCTTCCAACCCCAGCTGGCCATTGTCACCCTGGGCAAGCTGCTGTGGGTGACCCCCATTCAGCAGGGGGGTTGGAGTTGATTGTGTCCTGAATTCCCTTCCAATCCCTTCTATCACAAGATGGATCTTACTTGGTTTTCCAAGCTAAGAATAAAACATGAGTAACATCCTCCCAAGCTACCCTGCCCCTGGAAGTTTGTCCCATCACACCCAGCTGTGAGAAACATCCCAGAATCCCAGAGTGAGGGGGGCAGGAAGGAGCCTCTGGGGATCATTTTGTCACCATTGGCACCACTGATGCTGGAGGCAGGCACTGGGCACATCCCAGTCTGGACTCAGCAGCAGATGGGAAATGGATTCAGGAGCTGGATTCTGGAACTGCATTCAGGAACACAGGGATGAGGATGGAAGGCAGAAGGGACAGAGTCCTGCTGGGACACCAGCCAGGGAAGAAGAGGCTTGGCCCTGGGCATCCCTCAGCTTGCTCCTGAAGATGCCCTCCATGGGCTGCAATCCCTTGTTGGGCACTTGAGGCTCCCCTGTCCTGGCTGCTCCTCCCCACAGCTGCCACCTCTGCCTTGCTGCCTCCCAAGGTGTGGCACAAGCTGTGGCAGTGCCCTTGGTGTGCAGAGGAGCAAGGCTCAGGCAGAGCCTTTCTGCAGCCAGCCCTTGGCAGGACCTCTCCCCATCAGCTTCTCCCTGCTAGAAGCAGCCCCTGGCTGTGCAACCCTGCCCTGAACTTCATCAAGTGCCTCACTGAGCAGAGCCTGAGCTGGGAAGTGCCAGCCCTGAGCAGAATCCCAGAATCCCAGCTTTGTGGGGGTTGGATGGGACCTCTGGAGATCTTCTGGTCCAACCCCACAGAATTAATTCTGGTCTAGCTCAAACCAGGATGAGTATTTATCCCAACCCTGGTTCTGACACCAGCACATCCCACCTTCCAAATCCTGTCCTCTATGCTCAAAGCTCACAAGGATCAAACAAATCCAAGCTTTTCAAGCCTCCTGTAGTAAAATCTCTGTTGTGTGGCACCCCCAAACCTTCCAGCCCACCCTGTTTTTATGTCCTGTATGGCTTTGCCACACCCTAGAACCTGTACACTCTGAGTGAATGAACACCACCTTGGGACAGAGTGCTACCTGCTGCCCCCACCCTCCTGTGACCAAGCCACTTGGCACATTTTTCATGCCTCCAGCAGCCTCCCCAGCACCCTTTTGAGCCATGAAGCCCTTAATGAGACATTTATCCAGCCTGTGTCTTTTACATTTTGCTGATAGCATATAATGAGGCAGAGGAACTGAAATGAAACAACCCTAACATTTCATATCATTTCCCACTTCCACCATTTTTACTATTGCCTTATTTTTATATATATATTTTTTTTGATGTTTTGAACTTTATCATCACTATCAATAATCACTCTGTCAAAAGGCAAGGCTGGCTTAGGTGGGAAAAAGCCTGGCCATTTATCTTCAGCTGTTATTAGGGAGATGATTGCAGTCTAATAAATATAGCAACAATTCCTCATTCACTTCCAGCACCTCAGGAAGATGTTTCCCACCCTTGTTGTTGCATTTTTAGTTGCTCAAAGCTTTGTCAAAGCTGTTAAAAAGGGATCCCTGGAGACACTGGGGCTGGTTGTCCAGGCAGGTTGTGGATTCTCCATCCCTGGAGGTGGTCAAGGCCAGGTAGGATGAGGCCTTGAGCAACCTGAGCTAGCAGAAGGTGTCCCTGCCCTTAGCTGGGGGTTGGAACTGGATGATCTTTAAGGTCCCTTCCAACCCAAACCATTCTCTGACTCCTCACTGTTCAAAGTGGTTTATGCCTGTTTATAGAATCTGAGAATTGATTGGGTTAGAAAAGACCTCTAAGATCATTTGAGTCCAACCATCAACCCAGCACCACCATGGCCATTAAACCATGTCCCAAAGTGCCATCTCCACAGGTTTATTGAACCACCCAGGTACTGAAGGAGCAGGTCTGGGTGTTTTCACAGGCTCACAGGATGTTAGGGGTTGGAAAGGACCTCCAAAGATCATTGAGTCCAACCCCCCTGACAGAGCAGGACCACAGAATCCAGCACAGGTCACACAGCAACACATCCAGATGGGGCTGGAAAGTCTCCAGAGAAGGAGACTCCACAACCTCTCTGGGCAGCCTGTTCCAGTGCTCTGTGAGCCTCACACTGAAGAAGTTCCTCCTCATGTTGAGGTGGAACCTCCTGTGCTGGAGTTTCTCTCCATTGCCCCTTGTCCTATGCCAGGGTGCAAGAGAGCAGAGCCTGTCCCCTCCCTCTTGACCCCCAGCCCTGCCAGAACCCAGCAGCCTATGCTTGGTGAGATGCACCTACCCTGAGCTTGTTCAGATTTATGCCTTGACTGAGTGAACCTCTTCACAACTGCTCCAGATCCTCCTCAGGCAGGCAGCAGGTTTGGGGTTACCTAAAACATATCCAGAGAAGAGCAATGTAGCTGGTGGAGAGTTTGGAGCATAAATCTGGTGGGGAGCAGCTGAGGATTAGTCCTAAACCACGAGCCTGGTGCTAAACCATGACCTGCTGAACCCCATGAGCACAGCAAGGGCAACGAGAGACAATGAATGAGGAAAACCTTCAGGATTCACTCCTTAAGAGCTGAACTTTTCCTCTGCACTCCCTCCTGCACAAATAGATGCTTCCTCCCCCTTAACAACCACAATCCACAGGCTCTAAACCCTTCAAATCCACTGGCAGACCATGAGGAATGAGATCTGCTCACTGGTGTAAGTGCTCAGAAGGGTTTGGATGCTGAAAATTGGTGTTGCTGGATTAAAAATACTCAAATATTTTTTTTCTTCTCCATATGTTACTCCTGCCCAGGAATATTCCTACTCAACTCACCCTTCATTTGAGAGTAAGGGGAAGAAAATAAGGCAAGGGGAAAGGAAAAGGTGGGAGCTCTGATGAAAAGAATTCAGCTTGTCTGCAAGGTTGCATTTATTTTCTAGTGCCCTGTTGTTTGGAGATATTTTCCTGCCTTGTCTCCCCAGCTCCTGATTAAATAAATAAATAAATGCACACCTCCCACACATTAGCTTCCCTTCCTTTTTCCTAATCTCCTGGTACAAACATCAGAGTGGTGAAAGTGATTGCTTCTCCCCATGGGAGTCCTTCCTAAGCCTGATGGCACCCTCTGGATTCCCCCCTTTCCCAAATGTAATCCCATCCACCCATAAAGTCCATTTGAGTTAATCCCATCCACACATTCAACCGAGGAGAATCAGCAAAGCCTTTGGAAAGGGGAGGGATAATCCCCTCCCTGAGTGGGGGGTGGGAAGCTGCAGCCCCCCACCACCCCCACCAGGCAAGGAGAAGACAGATGCCCACCCTGGGGTGAGCACAGGATCTTTTAATCAGGGAGGTGGTGGAGTCCCCATCCTTGGAGGTGTTCAAGAAATGTGTGGCCATAGCGCTTTGGGGCATGGTTTAGTGACCATGGTGGTGTTGGGTTGATGGTTGGACTGGATGGTTGGGCTGGTGAGGAGCAGCTGAGAGAACTGGGGGTGTTTAGTCTGGGGAAGAGGAGGCTGAGGGGAGACCTCATTGCTCTCTACAATTTCCAGAAAGGACGTTGAAGCCAGGTGGGAGTTGGTCTCTCCCAAGTATCAGGTGATAGAAGGAGAGGAAATAGCCTGAATTGCACCAGGGGAGGTTTAGGTTGGAGATTAGGAACAGTTTCTTTGCTGCAGGAGTGGTCAGGCACTGGAACAGGCTGCCCAGGGAGGTGGGGGAGTCACCACCCCCAAAGGTGTTCCAGCAACCTGTGGCCATGGGACTTTGGGGCATGGTTTAGTGGCCAGAGTGGTGTTGGGTTGCTGGTTGGACTGGGTGATCTTAGAGGTCTTTTCCAACCCAAACCATTCTGTGATTCTCTGACCTGGCAGGACCAACACACACCATGCCCAGGTTTGCTAGGCTCATAACTTACTGTCTATCCTACTCCAGTAATGAATTATCAGTAATTATTACTTCTTATCCTTCCCCAAACTTGGAGATGTGGGATTCAGCTGGACAGGGTGCTGGGCCATCTTGCCAAGGAAGGTTAGACCTGGAGAACACTCCAGGAAAACCTTACAGCAGCCTTCCAGTACAGGAAGGGAGCTACAAGCAAGCTGGTGAGGGACTAGTTACAAAGGCTTGTAGCACTAGGACAGTGGTTTGGAACTAGAGCAGGGTAGATTTAGGTTGGGCATTAGGAAGAAGTTCTTTACTATGAAGGTGGTGGAACACTGGAACTGGTTGTCCAGAAGGTGATGGAGGGCATCCCTGGAGACATCCAAGGTCAGGTTTGATGGGTCTCTGAGCAACCTGATCTAGTTGGAGATGTCCCTGCTGACTGCAGGGTGGTTGGACAAGGTGACCTTTGAGGGTCCCTTTCGTTCCAGTGCATTCTGTGATTCTATTCTATGAACTTTGAGATCCCTTCCAACCTGTGATTTGATGATTCATGATGAGAGTTGAAAGGGACATCTGGAGATCATCTACTCCCACCCCCCAGTGAAATGAGCATCTCAGACATTGCATGCCTTTTGTGTTCCAAGCCTTGGGAAAGAGTCAAAAAGCTTTTGAGAGTGCTGGAAGCCTGGAGCAGGTTGCCCAGAGAAGTTAGGGAGTCTCCTTGTCTGGAGAGCTTCCAACCCCACCTGGTCATTGTGATGCTGGGCAAGCTGCTGTGGGTGCCCTGCTTTAGCATTGGGGTTGGCCTGGATGATCTCCAGAGCTCCCTTCCAATCCCCACCATGCTGGGATCCTGTGATCTGGGTGATCTATGTCGTTTCCTCAGCAGAATGATCCAGACATGGGATGGAGAGGACAACCCAGGGGCTTGTTGAATTGATGCTCCTTGATCACCGTGATTAGGAGCTGGTGACCTTGTGGTAAAGTCATTAAGAAAGTCATTCAGCCATCCTGAATGATGCTCTCCAGAGGTCCCTTCCAACCCCTAGCATGCTGAGATTCTGGGATCTTAGAATTATAAAATCATAGAATGGTTTGGGTTGGAAGGAACCTCCTGAGGTCATCCAGTCCAACTGCCCTGCAGTGAGCAGGGACATCCCCAGCTAGATCAGGCTGCCCAGAGCCCTGCCAAGCCTGACCTTGAATATTCCCAAACTAGGCTCAAATGAGTCCCGTTGCAGCTGTTCCTCTGTGCACAGAAGTTAAAATATTAATGTATGGTTTTAGGTTGAAGTATTGCATGGTTTGATCAGAAACTACCCAAAGGTAACAATGGAAGGAGGATTATTTGGGCAGCCTAACACTGAAATGACTTCCTAGGACAAACCACACAGACCTCTGATTCTTTCAAGCCACATAAAAAAAGGATCATTTTTGTCTCCTCTTTTGGACATGCCCCAGTATAAGGACTTTGACCTAAAACTTCTGAAGCAGGTTGCTGAGAGGCAAAAAAATCCAAACCAAAACACCACATCTCACAGAACCACAGAATTAATCAGGTTGGAAAAGACCTCAGAGATCATCCAGTCCAACCTATCACCCAGCACCATCTGATCAACCAAACCATGGCACTGAGTGCCTCATCCAGTCTGATTTTAAACACTTCCAGGGACAGTGACTCCACCACCTCCCTGGGCAGCACATTCCAAGGGCCAATCTCTCTTGCTGTGAAGAATTTCTTCCTAACACCCAGCCTGAACCTCCCCTGGCACAGCTTGAGACTGTGTCCTCTTGTTCTGGTGCTGCTTGCCTGGGAGAAGAGACCAACCCCCACCTGGCTACAACCTCCCTTCAGGTAGTTGTAGACAGCAATGAGGTCTCCCCTGAGCCTCCTCTTCTCCAGGCTAAACACCCCCAGCTCCCTCAGCCTCTCCTCACAGGGCTGTACTCCAGACCCCTCCCCAGCCTAATTGCCCTTCTCTGGACCCATTAAAGCTACTTAACATCTTTCTTGAACTGGGGGGCCCAGAACTTGACACAGGACTCAAGGTGTGGTCTAACCAGTGCTGAGTAGAGGGCAGAATGAGGTTCTGGTTGTAAAACAAAACAAAGCAAAGCAAAGCAAAACAGAAAAACACAAAACAAACAAAAACTAAAACAAAGCAAAACAAACAAAAACTAAAACAAAGCAAAACAAACAAAAACTAAAACAAAGCAAACCAAACAAAAACTAAAACAAAGCAAACCAAAGCAAACCAAAGCAAACCAAAGCAAACCAAAGCAAACCAAAGCAAACCAAAGCAAACCAAACCAAAGCAAACCAAACCAAAGCAAACCAAACCAAAGCAAACCAAACCAAAGCAAACCAAACCAAAGCAAACCAAACCAAAGCAAACCAAACCAAAGCAAACCAAACCAAAGCAAACCAAAACAAACTAAAACAAAGCAAACCAGAACAAAACAAAACAAAACACAACAAAGCAAAGCAGAGCAAAGCAAAGCAAAGCAATACAAAACAGAACAAAGGCAAAACAAAACAAAACCAAAACAGAACCAAACCAAACCAAAAGCAAAACAGAACAAACCAAACCAAAAGAAGCCAGTTAATTTGCTGGAGTGTGGTGCATTTAAGTGCACTGCTCAGCTTTTCAAGTTTCTTTGGTTAGATCCCAGTAATTTAGGTCAACCCAGTCAAATAACAGGAGAACACCAAAGGCTGAAGCCTAGAAGGGTTTTTTTCCCCTCCCATCTTAGCCCTTCATCTGCAATTGTCAACACACTCCCAACTTCAGCCATCACTCTCAGAATTGACATTGGAATCTGCAGCAGTATTTGTCTTAATCCAATATTTGCCTCATTCCCACTTCTTACTTGCACTATTTGCCTTATTCCCAGGTGTTTAAATTTTATTTTTTTTTCTGTTTGTCATCTCTCTTCCCTCTTCCCAAGGACTCATCTGAGCTGGTTGCTTCTCATTGTGTCTGTGTCTGATGGTGCAGAGCCTGCATGTGTAATGCTGGAGGCTGTGGACATAGAGACTAAGGCTCAGGAAGGTTTGGGCAGTGAATACTGAGCTGCTGAGGCACAGCTCCTGCTCCTACAGAATGCAGCAGGTTGGAAGGGAAGCTCCAAGATCATTTTGTCCAACCCCCCTGCAGTCAGCAAGGGCATCTACAACTAGATCAGGCAGTTTGACCCTGGATGGCTCCATGGATGGGGCCTCCTCCTGTCTCTGAGCAACCTGTTCCAGTGTTCAACCACCCTCATCGTGAAGAGCTTCCTTCTAGTGTTCAGCCCAAATCTGCCCTGCTCCAGTTTCAATCCACTGCCCCTCATCCTATCCCCACAGGCCCTTCTAAACAGTCCATCCCCAGCCTTCCTGTAGGTCCCCTTCAGATATTGGAAACTGGAGCCTTCTCTTCTCCAGGCTGAACAAGCACAACTCTCCCAGCCTGTCCCCTTAGCAGAGGTTCTCCAGCCCTCTGACCATTTTTCTGGTCTCCTCTGGACCCTCTCCATCAGGTCCACATCATTCTAGTGTTGGGGGCTGCACAGTACTCCAGGTGAGGTCTGCACCACCAGCCTTTGCTGCCCCTCATCTCCCTGTATATGCATTTGCCACATGGAGATTGGACAATTGGTTACTCAAGCCCTAAGGGGATGAGATCCCTTCTCTGGAGTCTGGAAGCTCCAGAAGCACTCACTGGGCCCAGAGAGATACCCAGAAGGAGGGAGAGAGGAAGGCTGAATGACTTTGTTAATGGCTTTATGACAAGGTCTCCTAATGACAGTGACCAAGGAGCACAGGTTCAACAAGCCCCTGTGTCGCCTCCTCTATCCCATGTGTCAGTTGCCCCACTGAGAACAATGACAGCTATGACACAGATCCCAGTGTGGTGGGGTTGGAAGGGACCTCTGGAGATCATCCTGTCCAACTCCCCTACTACAGCAGGGGCACCCACAGCAGCTTGCCCAGCAGCACAATGTCACAGAATCATCGAATGCCAGGTTGGAAGGGACACCTCAAGGATCATCTGCTCCAACCTTTATGTCCAGGCAGGTTTGGAATCTCTCCAGAGAAGGAAACTCCACAACCTCTCTGGGCAGCCTGCTCCAGGCCTCCAGCACCCTCAGAAGCTTTTTGACTCTTTCCCAAGAGTGATAGGTGACATCCAAGATGTTTGTGTTACAGAACACAGTCATCCATCACAGACCTGGCTAATGGTCACACACATTTCAGGTGAGACCTCACCTGGAGTACTGCATCCAGTTCTGGGCTCCCCAGTTCAGGAGGGACAGGGATCTGCTGGAGAGAGTCCAACAGAGAGCTACCAGGATGAGGAAGGGACTGGAGCACTGCCCTGTGAGGAGAGGCTGAGAGCCCTGGGGCTGTTCAGTCTGGAGAAGAGAAGGCTGAGAGGGGATTTAATCAATGTTTATCAATATCTGAGGGCTGGGGGTCAAGAGGGAGGGGACAGGCTCTGCTCTCTTGCACCCTGGGATAGGACAAGGGGCAATGGAGAGAAACTCCAGCACAGGAGGTTCCACCTCAACATGAGGAGGAACTTCTTCAGTGTGAGGCTCACAGAGCACTGGAACAGGCTGCTCAGAGAGGTTGTGGAATCTCCCTCTCTGGAGACTTTCCAGCCCCATCTGGATGTGTTCCTGTGTGACCTGTGCTGGATTCCATGGTCCTCTGGCAGGAGGGTTGGACTGGATGACCTTTGGAGGTCCCTTCCAACCCCTAACTTCCTGTGAGCCTGTGGTGGGGATTGGCTCCTGTGGGAGTTGCTTCTTCCACACCTCCATCAGATCACCTGCAGAGGAATCCAGCAGATTCCTCCACACAAGACACCACACTAAGAGGAGCTGAGGCTGTGAATTCTGTGCCAGAAGGCTATTAATTGTGTCTCCTACCATGCTAAATCTGTCAGCTCCTGCAGTGGTGATGGATTGTATAGATTTTCAACCCAAAGAGAAGGATCTCTGCTACCTTTTGCGTGATACATCTTCTTGGTAAACCAGGCTGCACGCCCAATTACTTCCATCTCAGTTAGTGGTTGTGGTATTAGTATTATTTTATGATTGCAATTATTATTTCAGAGTTCTGGAATGTCTTGAAGAGAAAGAACATTTTTCCCTTGAGTAAAAGAGAATGAAAAGAGAAAGGAGAGGATGAGGGAGTGGAGATAAAGAGAAAGGGGAGGAGGTGGGAGTGGAGATATAGAGAGAGAGGATGAGGAAGTGGAGGAAAAGAGAAAGGAGAGGATGAAGGAATGAAGAAAAGGAGAAAGGAGAGAATGAGGGAATGAAGAAAAGGAGAAAGGAGAGGATGAGGGAGTGGAGAAAAAGAGAAGGGTGAGGATGAGGAAATTGAGGAAAAGAGAAAGAGGAGGATGAGGGCATGGAAGAAAAGAGAAAGGAGAGGACAAGGGAAAGGAGAAAGGAGAGGATGAGGCCATGGAAAAAACAGAAAGGAAAGGATGAGGACATGGAGAAAAAGAGAAAGGAGACGATGAGGACATGGAGAAAAAAAGAGACAGTATGAGGGCATGGAGAAAAAAGAGAAAGGAAGGGATTAGGATGTGGAGAAAAAGGAGGATGCAAGCAGCAAGAGGAGTGAATATTAAACCAATAATCAATCCAAATATTTTGTTAAATCCTTAACAAAAGGAGTTAACTATTAACAAATAACTGGGTGAAAGAAAGACATCAAATTTTACAAAATCCCCAAGATCTGGGGACCAGATCTGAGAGGAAAGAGCTGCCTGTAGTAAAGGCAGGAATGAAGGTGTAGTAAAAGCACTTGCAATGATTTATGTCACTGCAATAAATGGTAGAGATACACAACTAGGAAGTTTGAACCCAAATTTGTCCATAGTCTGGTGTTACTTGTTCCTGCCCAGTGGATTTTTGGGGATCTCTAAGGGGTTTGGGTGTTTGTGGGTTTGTATGACCTCAGATTATTCCACAGGCACCCTCCTGAACCCCAAATCCAGAGTCACATTTCTAAACCAAACACCTACAGCCCTGCTCCTGAACCCACCATCCATGGCCATGTACCCAGACCCCACATGCCTGCAATACCTCAGGCTGCAGTCATCCAGCTGGGAGACAACTGTCCACATTTTTACATGCTGAGGTTCTTTCAGAAGTTTCTACCTGAGCCCTAAATCTTCCAGCCCAATTCCATGCAGCAGAGTCAGTTTTGTGGGTTTTGGTGTTGAGTTGATAGGGAGAGTCAAGCCAGCTGCAATTTAATGCACTGAGCCTGCCTGTCCTACTACCCACACTGACCTTACACATTTCTGTCACAATCAACAAGCTCTCCAGGAGCCCAGCAGTGTACCCTTGTGTCCAAGAAGGCCAATGGTCTCCTGGAGTGCATTCAGAAGTGGGGCCAGCATGTCAAAAGAGGTTCTCCACCTCATCCTCTCTGCCCTAGGGAGGCCACAGCTGGAGCACTGGGTCCAGTTCTGGGCTCCCCAGTTCAGGAGAAACAGGGAACTGCTGCTGAGAGTCCAGGGGAGGCTGCAAAGATGCTGAGGGGCCTGAAGCATCTCCATCAGGAGGAAAGGCTGAGAGCCCTGGGGTTGTGGAGCCTGCAGAAGAGCAGCCCCAGAGGGGAGCTGAGCAATGCTCAGCAAGAGCTAAAGGAGCTGTGGGGGGCAAGAGGCTGGGGCCAGACTCTGCTCAGAGGTGCCCAGGGACAGCACAAGGGGCACTGGGCACAAACTGGAAGTCAGGAGGTTCCATCTGAAGATGAGGAGAAAGTTGTTTGTTGTGAGAGTGCTGGAGGCCTGGAGCAGGCTGCCCAGAGAGGTTGTGGAGTTTCCTTCTCTGCAGAGCTTCCAACCCCAGCTGGCCATGGTGATGCTGGGCAAGCTGCTGTGAGTTACCTCCCTTTAGCAGGGGGTCTGGACTAGATGATCTCCAGAGGTCCCTTCCATCCTCTACCATGCTGGGATTCTGGGATTACAAGCAGAGCACAGTGACTGCTGCTGTGTTGATTTCCCTCCTTGAGCTGGATGGAATTTTCCCTGCAGCTTTTCGGATTACCCAGCCCAAATGCTGCAGTAATAATAAAGTATCAATATTATTAGCTAGTGTTGTCCCCTTTGGATGTCATTTAACTCCTTTTTTCTTTTTTTTCTCTCTCTCATCTGTCTTGCAACAAAGCAGAGCTCACTTCACATTCTGAGGAGCACTTTGAAGAGCTTGGCAGTGAGAATTAATTGCCAGAAACGACAAAAGATTTTCCTTCCTGCCATAATCACCAAGCTGGAAGTCCTTTAAGAAATTTATCTTAAAAAAAAAATAAACTCAAAAAGCACCAAATAAAACCAACCAACAACCCAACACCCAAATGAAATAAAAATAAAAAAAAAAAATCAGAAATGACCTTAAGAACCCAAGGAAATTCTGCACCATCACTCCCTCCCCTGCTATGGAGAGCAGCAGCCCTGCCAGAACACACAGCCCAGGACGTCATCAATTCACATGCAGAAGCATTTTGAAAATCCTTCTTGGACAAGGTTTCTGTTTAATTGGCTTAAAAAGCCACTCTTCTCCCACACAGTCTCCTGCAGAACCATCTGTGCTGGGAATTAGCAATCTGGATAAATAGTCTGTGAAGGAATTCACCCTGCCCAGCCTGGCTGGACATCGTGGAGATGAGTTCCAGCAGTTGTGCTGGCCCAGGGGGTCAAGCAAAGAAAGGAAAGATGAAACAAAGAGCTTGAGAGATGCCCTTAAAATTAAAACTGTATTTGAAAAGCATCCTAGATGCAAAGATTTGAAGGAAGAGCAGAGATCAAAACTATGAGGCTCGCAGAGGGGCAGAAGTCAGGCTGGTTTAGAGCCTTTTGCTGGCTTGAAAACTTCTACAGGTCTTTGATTACGGTGGAAGGAATATAGGGAGAGCCACCAACACCTTGGGAATTAGAAATTAAATAGGGAAAGGAGGACTGAGAGCCTGAAAAGACATTGTTGGTGTAGAAGGAATTTAGGGAGAACCATCAGCATCTTGGGACTTAGAAATTAAATAGGGGAAAGAGCACTGAGAGCCTAAAAAGACATTGCTGGTGAGGAAGGAATTTTAGGAGAACTATAAACACCTTGGGAATTAGAAATTGAATAGGGAAAAGAGCACTGAGAGCCTAAGAAGACATTGTTGGTGTGGAAGAAACTTAGGGAGAGCCATCAGCACCTTGGGAATTAGAAATTCGATAGGGGAAAAAGCACTGAGAACCTACAAAGATATTGCTGGTGTGGAAGGAATTTTAGAAGAACTATAAACCACTTGGAAATTAGAAATTAAATAGGGAAAGGAGCACTGAAAGCCTGAAAAGATATTGCTGGTGTGGATGGAATTTTAGGAGAACCATCAACACCTTGGTAATTAGAAATTCAATAAGGAAAGGAGTACTGAGAGCCTAAGAAGACTTTGCTGTTGGGCATCACCTTGCAATTTCATCTTCATCACAGCTTTGTCAATGCTGCCAAGCAAGCCCAGGGTGTGGAGATGGAGACTCCCATTCCACCACATGCCTGGACTGGTTGTGAAAACACAAAGACTAAACCCCAAACAACTTCAGAAGATGTCCACAGGGTATTTTTTGCAGCCCTGGAGCAGAGCACCAGCAGACAACATGCTGGATTCATGGTTATTACACCAACAAGAAGAAAAAGAAGGTTAACACTTTAATGCTGCCCCCTCCCTACCCCCCCCATTTCTGATTTAGACATTGGACAGTTTGAAAAAAAAGAAAAAAGACCTCTCCACTCTGGTTGTTGAGGCCATGGTACAGTGGCACTTCAATGGCACTTCAACTCCTACCCCTTTCCATGTGAGACATCCCACCCAGCACGCGAGACTCCACAGCCTTCTGTGAGGACCATCTGGAGCTCGCCTGCAGGGGAGTGGTGGTGTCAGCATCTCACTCTGCTTTTAGGGTGGCATCATTAAATGATCCTGAGCTCAATCCTGCAGGAAGAGCCTAGGGATTCTTCCCCATGTTTAAGATGGGATGAAGCTACCAAGTGATGGCACTTGATGAAGTTCAGGGCAGGGTGGCACAGCCAGGGGCTGCTTCTAGCAGGGAGAAGCTGATGGGGAGAGGTCCTGCCAAGGGCTGGCTGCAGAAAGGCTCTGCCTGAGCCTTGCTCCTCTGCACACCAAGGGCACTGCCACAGCTTGTGCCACACCTTGGGGGGCAGCAAGGCAGAGGTGGCAGCTGTGGGGAGGAGCAGCCAGGACAGAGGAGCCTCCAGTGCCCAACAAGGGATTGCAGCCCATGGAGGGCATCTTCAGGAGCAAGCTGAGGGATGCCCAGGGCCAAGCCTCTTCTTGCCTGGCTGGTGTCCCAGCAGGACTCTGTCCCTTCTGCCTTCCATCCCCATCCCTGTGTTCCTCAATCCACTTCCAGAATCCAGCTCCTGAATCCAGTTCCCACCTGCTGCTGAGTCCAGGCTGGGACTTGCCCAGTGCCTGCCCCCAGCATCAGTGGTGCCAATGGTGCCAGCATTGCCCTCAGGGTTGGGTTCCATGTTGGTTTGTGTCTCTTTGTCTCTCTTCCATGGCATTGTTCTCCTTTCAATCCCAGCTGGTTGAGTTTCTTTCCCAACCCACCACTCTCTCCCCTTTCTTCCCTTTGGGGAGGCAGAGAGCTTCATGGAGAGCCTCTGCTGGTTGGCCCAGCTCAGAATCTTGACAGGTTCTCAAAGCAAGACGCCCAAGACAAGAAGTGCTTCAAATACTTTCCCATGATAAATATCAACTCCCAAACCTCTTGTGAGCCATGGCTGGAGCTCAAGCTTCCTGGGATGTGCAGATCCCATGGTGGGCACGCAGACCCCATGGTGGGCACGCAGACTCCATAGGGGGGATGCAGACCCCATGGTGGGAACACAGATGCCATGGTAGGGACATACATGCCATGGTGGGGATTCACATGCCATGGTGGGGATGTAGATCCCATGGTGGGGATTCACATGCCATGGTGGGGATGCAGATGCCATGGTGGGGATGCAGATGCCATGGTGGGGATGCAGATGCCACGGTGGGGATGCAGATCCCACAGTGAGGATGCAGATGCCATGGTGGGGGTGCAGATCCAATGGTAGGCATGCAGACTCCATGGTGGGGGTGCAGATGCCACGGTGGGCATGCTGGCGTCATGGTGAGGACACAAATCCCATGGTAGGGATGGTGGGGGTGCAGCCCACTCCTCTTTTCCAAACCATCTCCCAGCTCCACATCCCCTTTGGGGCCATTCCCTCACCAAGCTTGCTGCTCCCTCCATCTCAGTCCAAGGGAGTTAAAAGAAAAAAAAAAAGGAAGGTATCAGCCGCCTGCTATCCAACCCCATCTCCCCAGCGGACACTAAAAGGATAATAAAAGGATAATTTACTGGGATTCATTCAGATAATCCATCTTGAGCAGATTTGGAGCTATCTGCATATGCCTAATTAAGATTCACTGCAGAGAGTCTGCTGTCGGTGCCACCACAGCTCCCCGGCACAGCGCTGGAGCCTTTGGGGGTGGGGGTGGAAGGGACACCCACTCCTTGTCCTCTCTGGCCTCTCCCGGGACAGGAGGTTCTCCTTCATGGGAACAAAGTGCTCCAGAAAAAAAAAAAAAAAAAAAAAAAAAAGAGCAGGTCAGAGACAAGTGGAGAATTTGTAGAATTTTAGGATGTGGAGGACTGAAAAAAAAAAAAAAAAAAAAAAAAGACCTTTTCTGTGTTAGAAACAATATTCCCCTGAGGGACTCATCCTTCCAGCCATATAAATGACTCCAAAGGGGGAATCAACCCAGGCAATTAGACCTTTTTTTCTTTTTTTTTTTTTTCCTTTATTTTTTCCCTTTTTTTTTTTTTTTAGAACAGGTGACCACCCTCCTATATATTAAACCTTGGAGGACAAAAGCTGCTGCTCCCCACCCCAGACAAGCAGGGTGCTGGAAGTGTCAATAAACACACAACCATAATTACATGAGCTGCCTCATTTCACCAGAGTCCTTTCAAGATTCATCATCTGCACATTGATTTTTGGATCGTGGGATTGGGAGGCTTCCTGCTTTGGTTAAGACTTTTTTTTTTCAGGCAAGGTTTAACCTCACAGAGATCATTTGTCCCTAAAGATGTTTTCTTGTTAGGACAAACTCTGCAGGTTGCCTGGATCCACTCTTCTCAGCAGTGTTGCTGTCTAGGCTCCTGGGCTTTCACAGGATCAGAGGATGTTAGGGATGTGGGGGATCTCATATGGGACAACACCCCCCTCCTTGACAAGCCTGGAAAAGGGTTGTGATCCAGGCTACCACATGATCACAGGATCAGAGGATGTTAGGGGTTGGAAGGGATGTCTGGAGATCCTTGAGTCCAAGCCCTCTGCCAGAGCAGGACCATAGAATCCAGCATAGGTCACACAGGAACACATCCAGATGGGTCTGGAAAGTCTCCAGAGAAGGAGACTCCACAACCTCTCTGGGCAGCCTGTTCCAGTGCTCTGTGAGCCTCACACTGAAGAAGTTCCTCCTCATGTTGAGGTGGAACCTCCTGTGCTGGAGTTTCTATCCATTGCCCCTTGTCCTATGCCAGGGTGCAAGTGAGCAGAGCCTGTCCCCTCCCTCTTGACCCCCAGCCCTCAGATATTGATAAGCATTGATTAAATCCCCTCTCAGCCTTCTCCTCTCCAGACTGCACAGCCCCAGGGCTCTCAGCCTCTCCTCACAGGGCAGTGCTCCAGTCCCACCAACTTTCCCACCAGCCTACTCCTGAGGAGCTTCCTCAGACCTCCCTTTTTAGAATCACCAAATCATTTTGCTTGCAAAAGACCTTCAAGATCATCAGGGCCAACCATTAACCCAACACAGACAACTAACCATAGAATCATCACAGAATGGTTTGGGTTGAAGGGACCTTTTAAAGGTCCCCCCCATAGGCAAGGATACCTTTCACTGGATCAGATTGCTCAAGGATCTGTTCAACCTGGTTTTGAAAAATTCTGGCCTTGGAGCCTCCAAACCTCCCTGGGCAACCTGTTCCAGTGTCTCTCTACCCTCACTGGAGAGAATTTCTTCCTAATTTCCAGGCTAAATCTCCCCTCTCCATGGTTAATCCCATGGTGAGATGTTTCCCTACAGAGCAACTCATTACACTTTACTCCAGGCTTCATTTTGCACATGCCCCAGATTTTAACAAGACAAATGGTATCTCAAGTTTTCTTCAGCCCTGATTTGAGGAAAGGCAAAGGAAATAAAGAGATTTCAGGGGATAAATAGGAACACAAAACAGTTTGGGGTGGGAGGGAAGTTTAAAGTTCGTCCAATTCAACTCCACTACAGGCTGCAGGGACAGCTGCAGGTCGCTCAGAGCCCCAACCAACCTGTCCTGCAGTGGTTCCAGGCATGGAGCATCTCCCACCTCTCTGGGCAACCTGGGACAGGGTCTCACTACCCTCAGTATCAAACATTTCTCCCCTCTCTCCAGTCTCAATCTTCCTCTTTTAGTTCAAACCATCACCCCTTGTCCTGCCACAACAGGCCCTGCTCAAAAGTCTGTCACCCAAAGAAGGACATTGAGGGGCTGGAGTAGGTCCAGAGAAGGGCAAACTAAGCTGGGGAAGGGTCTGGAGAACAGGGCTGGGGAGGAGCAGATGAGGGAGCTGGGGGTGTTCAGCCTGGAGAAGAGGAGGCTGAGAGGAGACCTCATTGCTCTCTACAACTACCTGAAAGGAGGCTGGAGTGAGGTGGGGGTTGGTCTCTTTTCCCTAGTATCAGGTGACAGAATGAGAGGAATGGCCTGAAATTGTACCAGGGGAGGTTTAGGTTGGAGGTGAGGAACAATTTCTTTGCTGCAAGAGTGGTCAGGCATTGGAACAGGCTGCCCAGGGAGGTGGTGGAGTCCCCATCCCTGGAGGTGTTCAAGAAATGTTTGGCCATGGCGCTTGGGGACATGGTTTAATGGCCATGGTGGTGTGGGGTTGCTGGTTGGGCTGGGTTATCTTGGAGGCTTTTTCCAAGCCAGACAATTCATTGGTTCTAATTTTGCAACATCATAAAGAGGAACTAAACAGCCTGGTCTAGTGGAAGGCTTCCCTGGCCATCACCGTGTGGGGTGGAACTAGGTGATCTTGAAGGTCCCTTCCAACCCAAACCATTCCATGAATCTATGAATAACAAACACCCTCCTGTTGGCAGGATCAGGCCCCATGGCTGAGCAGAGTGAAGCTCCTGAGCCCAAGCTGGAAGGAGATAACAATTACCAGCAAGTCATTACTTAAAAAGGAGATGATTTTTCAAGCAAGCCTGAATGCCTCTGCACGTTCCCAGCAAGCAAATAGGTTTGAAAATGCTCTGAACTGGAAAAAGAACAACAAAAAAAAAAAAAAAAAAAAAAAAAAAAAAACCAAACCCAAACAAAAAAAACCAACAACCCAAACCCCCATTGTGAATCCTAACCATCTGCTTTGCCTTAACTGGAGTTTAATTAAAAAAAGCAAAATAATAATATTAGCTTAATTCTACAACGTAACAACTGAGACAAGATTTTGACTTTATCAGTGTTTGGATGTTTAGCCCTTGGCTAAACAAGATTTTTCCCCTTCCCAGTTAGGATTTCCTGTTGGGCCATAATAAAGAGCCTTGATAATAATATAGATGTTCACAGCAAGGGTACTGTCACATCAGCAGCTTATAAATAAACATGGATTAGGGGGGAGGGGGGTGGACAAAAAAACCCAACAGACTCTTTAAACATCCTCCTGAGCTCATGGATCACAACAATCTGGTGTCCCTCAGCTGATTCCAAAGCCAAGCTGAAGGAGAATAGATCTTCTTCCCCAAAGATCAGGAAAAAGCTTTGGAAAGAAAGGAGAACTCGATGAGCTTGGGATGTGCTTGAGGTTGGTTTAGAGCAATGTTGTCCTGGTGTGAGCCAGAGCACAACCAGCTCTGGTCAGGGCTGGCACTGCCCAGCTCAGACTCTGCTCAGTGAGGCACTTGCTGAAGTTCAGGGCAGGGTGGCACAGCCAGGGGCAGCTGCTAGCAGGGAGAAGCTGATGGGGAGAGGTCCTGCCAAGGGCTGGCTGCAGAAAGGCTCTGCCTGAGCCTTGCTCCTCTGCACACCAAGGGCACTGCCACAGCTTGTGCCACACCTTGGGGTGCTTGGCAACCCTTTTAGGGCAGAAATTGTTCTTCACGTCATACATAGACCTCTCCAGGTGCAACTTGAGGCTGTTTCCTCTTGTCTTATGAGACCTACCCCTACCTGACTCCAAATTCTTTTCAGGGAGTTGTAGAGAACCAGAAGTTCTCCTCTTAGCCTCCTCTTAGCCTCCTTGTTGCTCTTCTCTGGACCCACTCCAGCCCCTCAATGTCTTTCTTGGAGTGAGGGCCCCAAAACTGAACCCAGGATTCAAGGTGCAGCCTCACCAGTGCCCAGTGCAGGGGGATAGTCACTTTCCTGCTCCTACTGGCCACACCATTGCTGATCCAGGCCAGGCTGCTGGTGGCCTTCTTGGCCACCTAGGCACACCCTGCCTCATCTTCAGCTGCTGTCAACCAGCACCCCCAGGTCCTTTTCCACCAAGCAGTTTCCAGCCACTCTGCTCCAAGCCTGGAGCCTTCATGGGGTTGCTGTGATCCAAGTCCAAGACTCAACACTCGGCTTTGTTAAACCTCATCCCATTGACTTCATCCCATGGATCCAGGTTGGGCAGATGCCTTTGAAGAGCCTTCCTCCTCTCCGGCCAATCAACACTCTCCCCCAATTCAGTGTCATCTGTTGACTTATTTTTTCCAGCAGTTCCACACAGCGCTGCCTCCTTCAGCACTGAGGTGCTAGCAAATGACACCATGATGGCAAAGCTAAGTGTGCTCCAACAGCAAAAGAAGGGAAGGGAAGAGGGGGCGGGGGGAAGAAAAAAAAAAACCCCACACTAATCAAAGTCTTTCAAATTATATGGAATACTGACAGCTTTTTACGCTGTTTTAATTAAGTACACTCTAATTTAAACCACTGAACCATAACAACCCAACGTTTAGTGTTATATCCCTAGGAGAACTTTAAAAAATATGCATAATTCTGCCTGGAAGGTAATTGAGGGATATTTTTGGGGTGGTGGTGGGGGTAATTAAAGGTTATCCAGGAGAGTAATAGGGATTTTTACTTGGGTACTGCTAGTGTTGGCAACTCTGCTCAAACCTCCTCGGGAAAGCAATTTGTGTTCCTCGCAGAATTCTCCTCCTGATCGTTTTTAAAGGTGGTGGATGCTCAGGATGAGCTCTCTTGGCTCCTGTATCCCAGGGAGCTGTTGGTTTGCCTGGTGATCCCTGGCCAAAACAATGGGATGCTTTCAGGGCAATAAGAGAAATCAATTCATTTCTCTCCATCAGTAGGTCAGAGAAGATTTCCCCTTCACCATCACCTAGGAGATGTTTCCTGCCATCAGCAGCTATGAGAAGGTGTTTCCCCCACCAACACCTAAGAGAAGATGTTTCCTTCACCATCAGCTACAAGAAGATGTTCCCTTCACCACCAGCTAGGAGATGTTTCCTCCCACCATCATCTAGGTGAAGAGGTTTCCCCTCATCAGCACCTAAGAGAAGATGTTTCCCCCACTCCAACAGCATCTAAGAGAATGTGTTTCTATAAGGGTGATGCGAGGGCCCTGTCACCCAGGAGGAGGAGAGGAAGGGACAGCAGATTTGAGGGTAATGATGAATGTGAGCCCTCTCCCCGGAAAGCAGCCCTCAGCACCTCCCTGAGTAGAAGAAGGGTCTCTCAAGGACTATTCCAGCACAATGGGCAGCTCCAGACACTGCAGCTAATGCAAACCCACCCACCAAGGCTCCTGCTCAGGTTGCTGGAGCAGGTAGCACAGACCTGATCCATCATCTTGAGCTTAGGAGAATGAATATTCCATGACTTTACACCTGCCCTAGGTGCCCCTGCTTTGATAAGAGGGTTGGACTCAATGATCTCCAGAGGTCCCTTCCAACCCCTACCATTCAGTGATTTTATGAAGCAAGAGGTGTTTAAGGTGCAAGGTGCTGCAGTCACCATCCCAGGAGTGGTTCAAGAAATTTGTGGCCATGGCACTTTGGGACATGCTTTAATGGCCATGGTGGTGAGGGCTTAATGGTTGGGCTAGGTGATCTTGGAGATCTCTTCCAACCCAAACAATTCTATGATTCTGTGATCAAAGCATTGTTCCTAATAGAGCCTCCTGAAGAGCTGTCCATGCATGATATGTCCCTAACACAAGAAAGACATGGAACTGCTGGTGTGATTCCAGAGGAGAACACAGAGATCATCAGAAGGCTGAAGCACCTCCCCTGTGGGAACAGGCTGAGAGAGCTGGGGCTCTTCCATCTAGAACACAGAAGGCTCTGGGGAGACCTTAGGGTCCAGTACCTGAAGGGGCTCTACAAGAAAGCTGGGAGGGGACTTTTGACAAGGGCTTGTAGTGACAGGATGAGGAGGGATGGACTGAAGCTTGAGGAGGGGAGAGTGAGACTGGAGATTAGGAAGAAATTCTTTCCAGGGAGGGTGGTGAGACACTGGAACAGGTTGTCCAGGGAAGTTGTGGATGCTCCTTCCCTGGAGGCATTCAACGCCAGGCTGGATGAGGCCTTGAGCAACCTGGGCTAGTGGGAGGTGTCCCTGCCCAGTGGCAGGGGGGTTGAAACTAGATGATTTTTAAGGCATCTTCCAACCCAAACCATTCTATGACGCTACAGATTTTAGGACTTGATGATTTTGGAGGTCTCTAGCTGGGCCTGGTGAGCTTAGAGGTCGATAGTTGGACTTGATGATGTGGCTCCCCAGTTCAAGAGGGACAGGGGTCTACTGGGGAGAGTCCAATGGAGAGCTACCAGGATGCTGAAGGGACTGGAGCACTGCCCTGTGTGGAGAGGCTGAGAGCCCTGGGACTGTTCAGTCTGGAGAAGAGAAGACTGAGAGGGGATTTAATCAATGTTTATCAATATCTGAGGGCTGGGGGTCAAGAGGGAAGGGACAGGCTCTGCTCACTTGCACCCTGGCATAGGACAAGGGGATACAAACTCCAGCACAGGAGGCTCTAGCTCAACGTGAGGAGGAACTTCTTCACTGTGAGGGTGACAGAGCACTGGAACAGGCTGCCCAGAGAGGTTGTGGAGTCTCCTTCTCTGGAGACTTTCCAGACCCATCTGGATGTGTTCCTGTGCAACCTGTATTAGATTCTATGGTCCTGCTCTATCAGGGGGTTGGACTCAATGATCTTTGGAAGTCCCTTCCAACCCCTAACATCCTCTGATCTTGGGTCAGTGGTTGGACTCTCTGATCTTAGGTCGATGGTTAGCCTCAATGATCTCTGAAGTCTTTTCCAACCCAAACAATTCTATGATCTTATGATTCAAACATCATTCCTAAAAGACCCTCCTGAAGAGCTTGGCCACTCATCATTTTTGGGGGCCTGGCTTTGCTCTCCATTAAGGCAGAAAAGGTGCTGGCAGCCCCCTAAAGCTGCATAGCTCCAGCTGCCATGGGATGTACAGGGAGATTCAATGTGAAAAGTGGAAGATAATGTGCTCACACACTAATGGGCACTGAACTAGACACAGGCTCATTTTTCACATCATGTCATCTCTAAGGTTTGAATAAAAAGTAATGGCTAGAATGAGCCTGGATCTATCTCAGACATTATCATTTGCCTCCTCAGTTTTATTTGTGTTGACTTGTACAGTCTAAAAAGATGACAGTCTCCGGGCCCCCGGATCAGTCTGAGTGATAATACACAGCACATTACACTGCTGGTGACAGCTTCTGTTCTCCTGGCTGGCATCTGAGCGCGCCGCATCTCCCTCCGTCATCTCAAATGCTATCAACTGACAGAATAAAGAATCTGGTGGAGGGGACATCACAAACCCTGTCTGTTATGATTTTATGAGATAAACTGGAGTTTCCAGGGTATCTTGTTCAGGAAATTAGTGTCAGTCAAACTTTGGGGTTTTTTTTTATCCCTTCCTTCCTTTTCTCTCTCTTTTTTTTTTTTTTCCTCTCATTCCTTTTCTCTCTCTCTTTCCACCCACCCCTCCTTCCTTTTCTCTTTTTTTTCCCCTCCTTCCTTCTCACTCTCTTTTTTCCCCTTCCTTCTTTTTCTCTCTCTTCCCCCCCCTTTCCTTTTCTCTCTCTTTTCTCCCCTCCTTCCTTTTCTTTCTCTTTTCTTTTTCCCCTGCTTCCTTCTCACTCTCTTTTTATCCTACTCCTTCCTTTTCTCTTTTTTCCTCTCCTTCCTTTTCTCTTTTTCCCCTACTTCCTTTTCTCTTTTTTCCCCCTCCTTCCTTTTCTCTTTTTTCCCCCTCCTTCCTTTTCTCTTTTTTCCCCCTCCTTCCTTTTCTCTCTCTTCCCCCCTTTCCTTTTTTTTTTCCCTCCTTCCTTTTCTTTTTCCCCTGCTTCCTTCTCACTCTCTTTTTTTCCCACTCCTTCCTTTTCTCCTTTTTTTCTCCTTCCTTTTCTCTCTCTCCCCCGTTCTTCCTTTTCTCTTTTTCCCCCCTCCTTCCTTCTCACTCTCTTTTTCCCCCCTCCTTCTTTTCCTTTCTCTTTTTTCCCCCTTTCCTTTTCTCTCTCTCTTTTTCTTTCTTATTTTGGTGTGTTAAATAGCAGGCTGTGGAGAAATGTCTCTATTTATATAGCCACACCATCAAAGCTTAAGTTGAAATCATAAAAAAATAAATAAAAATAGCTTTCTTTCCCCCCCTTTTTCTTATTTCTTTAATAATAATAAGCCTCTTCTTGGGGCAGAGATGAAAGAAACACTTTGGATTTCATCCAGCCATGACTAAGCCAGGTCTGCTCCCTGCGCTGCGAAGGCAGCGACGCAAGGGGATTGGTATTTATAGACTCATTGAATTGTTTCTCTTGGAAAAGACCTCGAAGATCAAGCGTGGCCATCAACCTAAGAGCAGCAAGCCCATCCCTCAACCTAAGAGCATCGAGCCCAACCACTGACCTAAGAGCATCAAGCATCAACCTAAGTACATCGAGCCCAACCACTGACCTAAGAGCATCAAGCATCAACCTAAGTACATCGAGCCCAACCACTGACCTAAGAGCATCAAGCATCAACCTAAGTACATCGAGCCCAACCACTGACCTAAGAGCATCAAGCATCAACCTAAGTACATCGAGCCCAACCACTGACCTAAGAGCATCAAGCATCAACCTAAGAACATCAAAGCCCAACCGTTGACCCAAGAACATCAAAGCCCAACCGTTGACCCAAGAACATCAAAGCCCAACCGTTGACCCAAGAACATCAAAGCCCAACCGTTGACCCAAGAACATCAAAGCCCAACCGTTGACCCAAGAACATCAAAGCCCAACCGTTGACCCAAGAACATCAAAGCCCAACCGTTGACCCAAGAACATCAAAGCCCAACCGTTGACCCAAGAACATCAAAGCCCAACCGTTGACCCAAGAACATCAAAGCCCAACCGTTGACCCAAGAACATCAAAGCCCAACCGTTGACCCAAGAACATCAAAGCCCAACCGTTGACCCAAGAACATCAAAGCCCAACCGTTGACCCAAGAACATCAAAGCCCAACTGTTGACCCAAGAACATCAAGCCCAACCAATGATCTAAGAGCACCAGGCCCAACCACTGACGTAAGAGCACCAAGCATCAACCTAAGTACATCAAGCCCAACCATTGACCTAAGAGCATCAAGCCCAACCACTGACCTAAGAGCATCAAGCCCAACCACTGACCTAAGAGCATCAAGCCCAACCACTGACCTAAGAACATCAAGCCCAACCACTGACCTAAGAACATCAAGCCCAACCACTGACCTAAGAACATCAAGCCCAATCACTGACCTAAGAACATCAAGCCCAATCACTGACCTAAGAACATCAAGCCCAACCATTGACCTAAGAGCATTGAGTCCAGCTGTCAACCTAAGAACATTGGGCCTAACCATCAACCTAAGATCATCAGGCCCAACCATCAGTCTAAGAGTATCAAGTCCAGCCATCCACCTCTCTATAGACTCCATATATAGGGATCCAAAACCATCTCTACAAGTCTATAGGGCTCTGTAGTGGACTTTAAGTTCTCTAATGGGCTAGAGTAGTCTAGAATCATAGAGTTGTTTGGGTTGAAAAAGCCTCCTAAGATCTTCACATTCAGCTTGCAACCCAACACCAAATCATACCTCAAAGTGCCATGGCCACACATTTCTTCACAGAATCACAGAATTAACCAGGTTGGAAAAGACCTGAGAGATCATCCAGTCCAACCTATCACCCAGCACCATCTGATCAACTAAACCATGGCACTGAGTGACTCATCCAGGCTGATTTTAAACACTTCCAGGGACAGTGACTCCACCACCTCCCTTGGCAGCACATTCCAAGGGCCAATCTCTCTTGCTGTGAAGAATTTCTTCCTAACACCCAGCCTGAACCTCCCCTGGCACAGCTTGAGACTGTGTCCTCTTGTTCTGGTGCTGGATGCCTGGGAGAGGAGAACATTTCTTGAACACCTCCAGGGATGGTGACTCCAACACGTCCCTGGGCAACCTGCTCCAATCCCTGACCACTCTTGCAGCAAAGAAATTGTTTCTCATGTCCAACCCAAACCTCTCCTGGTGCAATTTCAGGCCATTTCCTCTCTTTCTATCACCTGATACTAGGGAGAAGAGACCAACCCCCACCTCAGTAGCTCTTCTCTGTGTATTTTTGACTCTACAAACACCTTCAATTCCAACAGACCTCATCCTAAAAGTTGCTTGAACTGCTGCACATTGGGCTCTAAATTCACATAACCTGTGACTTCTCAGCTGAGCTTTGCATGCTCAGCCCCACAGGCACAATGCTTAATTAAGTGCAATATCCTTATTTTAAGACAAGCAGCCTGGCTAAGTCTTCCAGAAATGATTTTCAGACTTTTTTTTTTTTTTCCCCAAGAATATATAAAGAAAAAAAAAAAAGACCAAGATAATCTTACAACCCCTAGAGGATGATGACCTTACAGAGATATGCAACCCTCCTGCCCCTCCCACTTAATTCTTTTTGTTGAAGCTGGAAAATAATTCTAAACCTTCAGCTAATGAATCCCAGTAGGAACCAGGGGTTTGGATTAGTCTCCAATTTGCTAATCCTGCTGCCAAAGGTGGAGGAAGATCCTTGCAGACCATTCAGTCCCTCTGGGTTATAGTCCATGTGTTGCTGCCCACCAAGATGCTGTTCATGGAGTAACCTCCCCAGAGCCTGCTTGAGGTGGGGAGCAGTGGTGAGACAGCCTCCAGTCATGGCAGGGATGTGACACTGTGGATGCTGAGATGCTCCTACCTGGCTGTGCAATACTCCACTGACAAACACATAATCTTGTAGCTTGGAAGAGGCTTTTGAGACCATCAAGCCCAACCATCATGGCAGGGATGTGACATTGTGGATGCTGAGATGCTGAGGTGGGGAGCAGTGGTGAGACAGCCTCCAGTCATGGCAGAGATGTGACATTGAGGATGCTGAGATGCTCCAGCTGGCTGTGCAATACTCCACTGACAAACACACAACGTTTTGGCTTGGAAGAGGCTTTTGAGACCATCAAGTCCAACCATCAACCCAGCACTGCCAGGTCACCACTAACCCCATGGCCCTCAGCACCACATCTACACAGCTTTGAAACCCCTCCAGGGATAGGGACTCCACTACTGCCCTGGGCAGCCTGGGCCAGGCCTTGACAACCCTTTTGGGAAATAAATTGTTCCTCCCCTGGTACAACTTGAGGCCATTTTAACTTGTCCTATCACTTGTTCCTTGGGACAAGAGACCAACATCCACCTCACTAGAACCTTTTTCAGGGAGTTGTAGAAAGCCAGGTGGCCTCCCTTCCACCTCCTTTTCTCCATGCTCAGCAACCCCCAGTTCCCTCAGCTGCTCCTCACAAGACCTGTGCTCTAGAGTAACTTGAAGCCACTTCCTTGAGGAAGTTCTTCACAATGAGGATGGTGAGACACTGGAACAGGTTGCCCAGAGATGTGATAGAGACCCCCTCCCTGGAGACATTCAAGGTCAAACTTGATGACCACTGAGCAACCTGATTGAGACAAGATGCCCTTTGAGGTTCCCTTCCAACCTGATACATTCTATGATTTCTATTGTCCTGAGAAGTCTTTTTTTTTTTAATCCAATCTACTGCTCTTTTCTAAACCTCCTGTGATGCTTTTTTTAAACTTGCAAACAGAAAAATTAAAAAAAAAAATTACACATTTCGGAGTCATAAAAATGTCCAAGTCCTTGAACCAAAATCTGCCAATTGTGGCAGCTGTTTGCTGTGTAGTTTCAGCTTCTCCTGTTAGAATCAACGTGTCTCACTTGGCTGAAGTTCCTGCAAGTGTTCACAGACTCACAGATTGGATCAGGTTGGAAGGGACTCTCAAAGGTCATCTTGTCCAACCCCCCTCCAGTCAGGCAGGGACGTCTCCACCTAGTGCAGGTTGCTCAGAGCCACATCAAGCCTGGCTTGTCCCTTTCTCCAAGGATGGGGCCTCAACCACATCCCTGAGCAATCTGTTCCAATGTTCCACCACCCTCATTGTGAAGAAGTTCCTCCTAGTGTCCAATCTAAATCTGCCCTGCTCCAGTTTCAAAGCATTGCCCCTCACCCTATCACCACAGGCCCTTCTGAACAGTCCCTCCCCAGCCCTCCTGTAGGTTCCCTTCAGATACTGAAACGCAGCTCTAAGGTCTCCCTGGAGCCTTCTCTTCTCCAGGCTGAACAGCCCCAACTTTCCCAGCCTGTCCTCATAGTGAAGGTGCTCCAGCCCTCTGACCACTTTTGTGTCCTCCTCTGGACCCTCCCCAGCAGGTCCATGTCCCTCCTGTGTCTCAGAGCAGGACACAGCGTTGTAGGTGAGGTCTCAGCAGAGCAGAGCAGAGCTGCAGAATCCTCTCTCTCCATCTGCTGGCTACACTGCTTTTGACACAGCCCAGGCTGCCATTGGCCTTCTGGGCTGCAAACTGCCCCCTACTGGCTCATGTACAGCCTCTTATCCTTCTCTGCAGGGCTGCTCTCAATGTCCTCATCCCCCAGCCTGGATTGATACCCAGGATTGCCCTCATCCAAGTGTAGGACTTTGCACTTTGCCTTCGAATCATAGAATCAGTCAGGATTGGAAGGGACTACAAGGATCATCTCTGGGCTGCAAATTGTCCCCTGCTGGCTCATGTCCAGCTTCTTATCCACCAGCACCTCCAAGCCCTTTTCTGCAGGGCTGCTCTCAATCTCCTCATCCCCCAGCCTGGACTGATAATTGAGAATATTCCTGACCTAGGTGCAGGACCTTGCACTTTGCCTTACTGAACCTCATGAGGTTCTCTTCAGCTCACCTCTCCAGCTTGTCCAGGTCCCTCTGGATGGCATCCCACCCCTCAATCCTGCCAGCTGCACCACTCAGCTTGGTCTCATCTGTAAACTCACTGTGTCATTGATGAATGGTCCTGTTCATGCCACTTGCCTGCGTTGAATTTCCTCCACTATATAGGGGAAAAGATGCCACCAAAGATGCAAAATGAGCAAGAGGCACCACATTCCTTTCCCCTCTTTTCTCTTTGAAACCTGCTTCCACTTCCCACCAGGCAGATTTCTCACCCCCACCTTCACGTTTGGGTGTCAGATGGATTTTGTAAGGAGGAGGAATTAACACCATAATAAGAGTAAAAAAAGGAGAAGTGAAGAAGTCACTGCAAGTGAGAGAAAGAGATGAAATGGGAGCAGCAAGAAGCATCAAACGTATTTGATGACACCAAGCTCAGAGATGTGACTGACATGTCTGAGGGATGGGATGTCACCCAGAGGGATCTGGACAAGCTGGAGGAATGAGCCTGTGTAAGCTTCATGAGATTCAACACCAAGTGGAAGGTCCTGCAGATGGGTCAGGGCAATTCCCAGTAGCAAACCAGCCTGGGGAAAGAGAGAAGCCCTAAGCAGAGTGACTTGGGGGTGCTGGGGGGTGCAAAGCTGGACCTGAGCCAGCACTGTGCAGAGCCAGCCCAGCCCCATCTGTGTCCTAGGCTGATCTCCAGCAGTGTGGGCAGCAGGGGCAGGGAGGGGATTCTGCCCCTCTGATCCCTCTGCTGAGACCCCACCTGCAGTGCTGGGGCAGCTCTGGAGTCCTCAGCACAGCACAGACAGGGACCTGATGGAGCAGGGCCAGAGGAGGCCACAGCAATGCTGGGAGGGCTGGAAGCCCTCTGCTGTGAGGCCAGGCTGAGAGAGTTGGGCTTGTTCAGCCTGGAGAAGAGAAGGCTGCAGGGAGACCTTCTGGTGGCCTTGCAGTGCTTCAAGGGCTGAGCAGAAAGCTGGGGACAGAGTTTTGAGCAGGGCTTGTTGTGACAGGACAAGGGGTGAGGGTTTGAACTGAGAAAGGGAAATTCAGGGTGGAGACAAGGAAAAAAAATGCTTGACACAGAGTGGAGAGATCGTGTCCCAGGTTGCCCAGAGAGGTGGGAGATGCCCCATCCAAGGAACCATTCCAGGTCAGGCTGTTTGGGGCTCTGAGCAACCTGCTCCAGTTGCAGATGTCCCTGCTGAGTGCAGGGCAGTTGGAGTAGATGACCTTGAGAGGTCCCTCCCCTTCTACACCATTCCATGAATCTGTGGTACTATTTGAAACTGAAACTATTTTTTGTATTTCTCACCCAAAAAAACTAAAGCAGGTTGTCTTCAAGCTTCTCAACAGGGTTTAGTTTAGTTCTAAGATCATTCTTGTTTCTCTCTTCCAAATAGTGAGGACAGAGCCAGCCAGGGCCCAAGCAAGGGAAGGCTGGATCAATAATTCAGAACATCCAAAGGGAGGATTTTGGCAAAGAGTGTCCTCAACAGCTGCCATTGCCATAGCAACAGTCCAGCTGTTGGTCACAGCAGCCCTGGGAGGGATTCATGCTGGCAAGTTCATCTCTTTAGTTCTTGCTTCCATGGCACAGAGTCATAGAATCATTAATGTGGGAAAAGACCTCGAAGATCTTCAAGTCCAACCAGCAACCCAACACCACCATGGTCACTAAACCATGGCCCAAAGTGCCATGGCCACACATTTCTTGAACACCTCCAGGGATGGGGACTCCACCACCTCCCTGGGCAGCCTGTTCCAATCCCTGACCACTCTTGCAGCAAAGAAATTGTTCCTCATCTCCAACTTAAACCTCCATTGCTGTATTTTTTTTCTTTTTTTTTTTTTTTACAGTGATGCAATATGTTTTGCTTTCCAGAAAACACAGTGAGCACATTTGAGAGACTGCCTTGTGTCATTCAACAGGAATAAAGGTGGGAGAACCTCTGACAGAACCATGCCATGAATCCCAGTGGTCTGCTTCTGCTCAGGTGATGCAGTGAGCAGCAAGCAGGAACAACAACAATAATAATAACAAATACAGATTTGGGGATGGAATGTGTTTTCAAATTGAAAAATACAAAGGCCAGTCAGTGAGTTGGAGATGAGCTGGGATCTCCACAGTGCCTTGGGGCAACAGAAGAATTATGGCTGCAATATATCTAGGAGTGATGTAAGCCATGGAAACTCCACTGTACCTGAGCTGCTGTCAGAAGGTCAGGTATTTGGGGGAGGGGGAGGGAAGGGGGGAGCTGAGGAGTGTCCCTAGGCTGTGAAGCAAAGCAATTATTTCATTACCCATCCAGCCCTCATTTAGACCCAGCTCCTGTTTGTGTTTGATTGCCCTCCTGATAATGATGATGTTGAGAATTGCTGTGTGATGAGGAATTGCAATCAGCTAAATAGCAGCAGAGGTTCCCCCTGGGAAAAGGGACTTATGGAATCCCACAGCACATTGGGTTGGGAGGCTCCTGCCTCTTTGTCTGCTTGAAAGGGGAGCCTGGTGGAAACGAGGTATGGGCAGGTAGGTGGAGGTCGAGGTAAGTAATGGGAGCAAGCTCTAGACAGGGTAAGTGGCTTCAGGGTTTGCTGCTTTTGTTGGCATTCCCCTGGTTTGGGCTCTGTGTGGGTATAAACCACCTCAGCTCCTGGAAAAAGCCAGAGTGGGATGTGGGGGATCTGACATGGGACAACACCCCCCTCCTTGACAGGGCTGGAAAAGGGTCGTGGTCCAGGCTAGCACAGGCTCACAGGATGTTAGGGGTTGGAAGGGACCTCTGGAGAACATCAAGTCCAACCCCCCTGCCAGAGCAGGACCATAGAATCCAGCACAGGTCACACAGGAACACATCCAGATGGGGCTGGAAAGTCTCCAGAGAAGGAGACTCCACAACCTCTCTGGGCAGCCTGTTCCAGTGCTCTGTGAGCCTCACACTGAAGAAGTTCCTCCTCATGTTGAGGTGGAACCTCCTGTGCTGGAGTTTCTCTCCATTGCCCCTTGTCCTATCACAGGGTGCAAGTGAGCAGAGCCTGTCCCCTGCCTCTTGACACCCAGCCCTCAGTCATTGATAAATATTGATTAAATCCCCTCCTAATTTTCTCTTCTCCAGACTAAAAAGCCTCCATACTTTGTCTGAGAAGCAAATAGCCTCAAGTTGCACCAGGGGAGATTTGGGTTGGAGATGAAGAGCAATCTCTTTGCTGCAAGAGTGGTCAGGGATTGGAACAGGCTGCCCAGAGAGGCGGTGGAGTCACCATCCCTGGAGGTGCTCGAGAACCACGTGGCAATGGCACTTTGGGCCATGGTTTAATGGCCATGGTGGTGTTGGGTTGCTGGTTGGACTGGATGATCTAAGAGGTCTTTTCCAACTGAAATGCTTCTATGATTATGTGCCCAACTGGAGCTAAAAAGTTGCTACTGGGGTTAAGCCACCTCACATCCCCACCACAGTGGAGAGCTAGACCACCACACAGAAAACTAGGGCCAGGCAGGTACCGACCCCAGGTTTTGCTGCAGGAAACTCCTTTAGGGTCTGATCAGTGAAGCACTTAAGTATTCATTCCATGAGTGTGAGTGCTCCTAGGGGATCAGTCTCCTCTGTCTCCTCTATTCTAGACACTCAAGTGCCCTGCTGAGCTGGGACTCTGCCACCAAAACCCTCATGCTCCTTGACTGAACCTCTCTGTTGGCATTCTTGCTGAATGATCAATGCTTACCAGAGAGAAAGAAAACAGAAAATATTCTCTTTGACTTCTTGGGGGTGATAAAACCCTCAGTCTGGTTACATACATGCATGTCTTATGTATGCATAGATTGTGGCATGGAATGGGTTGGAACAGGCCTTCAAAGATCACCTAGTCCAACCCCCTTGCACTCAGCAGGGACATCTGCAACCAGAGCAGGTTGCTCAGAGCCCCAAGCAACCTGACCTGCAATGGTTCCAGGCATGGTGCATCTCCCACCTCTCTGAGCAACCTGAGGCAGGGTCTCACCACCCTCAGTGTCAAACAATTCTCTCTTCTCTCCAGTCTGAATCTCTCTTTCAGTTCAACCCATCACCCCTTGTCCTGTCCCACCAGACTCTGCTCATAAGTCCCCCCCCCAGCTTTCTGCTTGGACACTTCAAGCACTGAAAAGCCACCAGGAGGTCTCCCTGCAGCCTTCTCTTCTCCAGGCTGAACAAGCCCAACTCTCTCAGCCTGGCCTCACAGCAGAGGGCTTCCAGCCCTCCCAGCATTGCTGTGGCCTCCTCTGGCCCTGCTCCAACAGGTCCCTGTTTGTGCTGTGCTGAGATTATCCACACACACAGAGCTACCTATAGATAGATAGACAGATGAACAGACAGACATCAATATACTGATACCTTCCTCTCAGGCTGGGGGATTTTTGTCTTTTCCTGCATTCAAGGAGAAGTTTCCAAAACTCAGCTTGCAAGCAGGTTTGGCAGTTTGATAAGGAAGAAGATGCTCTTATGTCACAGAAGTCCTATCATAGAATTTTTTTGATTGCAAAAGATGTCTAAGATCTGCTGGGATTCAGGGATTCTGTGAAAGTGACCCAAGGTTCCCACTACTTCACCCCAAAACTGTGGGCTCAAAACCCTGCCAGGAGGGAAAATTACTTTGGCTTACTCATCCCCTCCATTTGGTCAGACCATGAACAGCATCGCTACCTGGCTGGGCTGGTGGTGATGGAAAGGAGAAGAGGACATCTGCCACAGAGCCTCTGGGTCCTCCACTCCTTGCTGAGCTAAGCACGTGTAGTTCAAGTCACAGACTCAAACACAATCCCAGCATGGTGAGGGTGGAGAGGGACCTCTGGGGATCATCCACTCCAACCCTCCTGCCACAACAGAGGCACCCACAGCAGCTTGCCCAGCACCACAATGGCCAGGTGGCTTTGGAAGCTCTGCAGAGAAGGAGACTCCAAAACCTCTCTGGGCAGCCTGCTCCAGGGCTCTGACACCCTCACACCAAACAACTTTCTCTTCATCTTCAGGTGGAATCTCCTGGGTTCCAGTTTGTGCCTGTTGGTCCTTGTCCTTGGTCACTTGGCACCACTGCAAAATTTGGCCCTATTCATGTGACATCCACCCTTGAAGTATTGATAAGCATTAAGAAGATTCCCTGCCTAGTCCAATATTTTTGGAATGCTTCCAGTTCCAGGGGCATGAGGAGGTATCACACAGAATTGTATAGATTGGAAAAGGCCTTCAAATCATCAATCAAAGACCACTGTGGCCATTAAGCCATGTCCCAAAGTGCCATGGCCACATCATGCCCCTGTACCCAGCACTGGTTAGACCACACCTTGAATACTGTGTCCAGTTCTGGGCTCCTCAGTTTAGGAAGGACATTGAGATACTTGAACATGTCCAGAGAAGGGCAAGGAGGCTGGGGAGAGGTCTGGAGCACAGCCCTGTGAGAGAGGCTGAGGGAGCTGGGGGTGTTCAGCCTGGAGAAGAGGAGGCTCAGGGGAGACCTCATTGCTGTCTACAACTCCCTGAAGGGAGGTTGTAGCCAGGTGGGGGTTGGGCTCTTCTCCCAGGCAAGCAGCACCAGAACAAGAGGACACAGTCTCAAGCTGTGCCAGGGGAGGTTCAGGCTGGAGGTGAGGAGAAAGTTCTTCACAGAAAGAGTAATTGGCCCTTGGAATGTGCTGCCCAGGGAGGTGGTGGAGTCCCCATCCCTGGAGGTGTTCAAAACCAGCTTGGATGTGGCACTTGGGGCCATGGTTGAGTTGTCAGGAGGTGTTAGGTAATAGGTTGGACGTGATGATCTCTGAGGTCTTTTCCAACCTGGTTGATTCTGTGATCATGTGGTTAAATTCCCAGGCTCTGTCTGCAGGTGGCTGGACCCCAGCCGAGCCCCCAGAGTTTGAGCAGGGAGCTTTCTGGGTAGTGCCTCTAGACAGTAGGAACAAATGTCTGCATATTAGGAAGAAATGCTTTCCAGTGAGGGTGGTGAAGCTCTGGGACAGGTTGCCCAGGGAGGTTGTGGATGCCTCCTCCCTGGAGGTGTTCAAGGGCAGGTTGGATGAGGCCTTGAGCAACCTGGGCTGGTGGGAGGTGTCCCTATGCACAGCAGGGGGGTTGAACTGGATAATCTTTAACGTCCCTTCCAACCCAACCCATGCTATGAATCTATGATTTTCTGCAGGAGTTGAGGGTTTAATATATATGAAAATCAGCAATCTTTGCATATGTGCCTTTTGTCATGGAACTGTGACAGATGGTGAGCTCCAGAAATCTCACTCCTCGCTGTAGAAAAACCTTGGCTTGACTTCTGCTCGCCCCAAACTTGTTTTTTAAACTGCTTTGGCGTTTGAGTTTTTAAATATAGACGGATTGAGGTTGATTGTGCTTGATTTCCCCCCACCACCTTGTTCTGCTTTTGTTTTAGTTTATTTATTTATTTTCCTAGCTCTCTGCCAAGTATTTCCACACGCAAATTGCAAATCCAGCTCTGATTTCTTTGCCTTTTTCTTTCCCCTTTTTTCCCCCCCCCCCCCCCCCCCGCCCTTTCTGTGCATAATGGCAGCGACTCTGTTATTCTGCCTGGCTCCTTATTAAGAATAAATAGGGACAGAGTGGCATGTTTGCACCATCTCCCTTTCTGACAGCAATCCCAACACATTCTTACTATTTAAGGGTGGTGGAAAAGAAAAAAAAAAAAAAAAAAAAACACAAAACAAAACCAAAACAAAACCACAAAACAAAACCAAACCCCCAAACCCAACACAACTCAACCAGGAAGCAGTTTCTTCTGGCAGCTCCCAGACAAGCTGCTCATTGAAAATGTAATACACTGCTGCCATGTCACAGGTCAGCTGGCAAATGGCAATCTGAATTTTAAAAGGAATATGAATAAAATTCTGTTTTATTTTGAAAATGAACTTTGTGCCCTCCATCATGAATCCAATATATGTCTTAATCTTCTATGCTCTTGAAGCCTGCGGCTCCTGGCTGAGTCCTTTGACTCCTGAACCTAATAAGGAAATAGGTTGTTTTCTCATCCTCGCCTCATTTTGAGAGGGGCTGAAACAAACAGTCCCTATTTCAAATGTAATTGGCAGAGCATAAAAACATGTGTGTTAGATAATTTAGTTTTTTTTTTCTCTTTTGGTTGGTTGTGGTTTTGTTCCTCCCCCCCCCCCCCCTTTTTTTTTTTTTCCTCCTGTGTCAGGTTTGCAGCGGAGCTCCAGCATTGGGAGGTTTTCTTTCACAGATTTGATTAGGATGTTCTACCCCTGGAAAGGTGCTGTGTCCAAAGTCTTAGGTGGGAACCAACACTTTGTGTTTGCCTTGCAGCCATCTCACCTTGAGATGCTGAAGGATGGAAGGGTTAGTGCCCCTTCTCCCCAGCAAGTCCTCAGCATGGATACTTGGTGTTGAACCTGTGTGCAGGGACCCTCAACAGCAACCCCTGGTCTGCAAACACTGGGTATTCTGATTTATTTCTGCTTGCATCCTGCAGAACTCCAAGAAGAATTGAATGGTTTGGGATGGAAAAGACCTCTAAAATCACTGAGTCCAACTATCAACCCAATACCACCATGGTCATTAAACCATGTCCCAAAGTGCCATGGCCACAGGTTTCTGGAACACCTCCAGGGATGGGGACTCCACCACCTCCCTGGGCAGCCTGTTTCAATGCCTGACCACTCTTGTAGCAAAGAAATTGTTCCTCATCTCCACCTTAAACCTCTCCTGGTGCAGCTTGAGGCCATTTCTTCTCCTTCTAGCACCTGATACTAGGCAGAAGAGACCAACCCCCACCTTAGTCCAATCTCCTTTTGAGAGCTGTAGAGAGCAATGAGCCTCAGCCTCCTCTTCTCCAGACCAAATATCCCCAGTTCCCTCAGCCACTCCTCCTGAGACCTGTTCTCAAATGTAGAGAAGATGCTTTCACCAAAGGATTAATGACATCTGATGGGCTTTTAAAGATGCTGGCTGGGGGGCTTTGTATTCACAGAAGGTGTGTAAATATACACTAACAGAATCCCAGCATGGTACTGGCTGTGGACAGACCTCTGGAGACCATAAAATAGTTTGAGTTGGAAGGGACCTTGAAGATCATCCAGTTCCAAGCCCACTGCCATGAGCAGGGACACCTTCCACTAGAACAGGTTGTTCAAAGCCTCATCCAGCCTGGTCTTAAACACTTCTAGGCATGAACCTTCCACAATTTCTCTGGGCATCCTGTTCCAGTGTCTCACCACTCTCATAGCAAAGAACTTCTTCCTAAAGACCAACTGAAATCTACCCTGCTCTAGTTTCAAACCATTGCCCCTATCCTATCACAACAGGCTCTTATAAAACATCCCTCTCCAGCTCTCCTATAGCCCACTTCAGGTACTGGAAGATCATTTAAGTTCCCCCTTTAACCCTCTCTCCACTGGGTAAAGGGGTTGAAGGTGTAAGGAAATGTTTCTTGTGGGAATCCCTATGGTTCATGCAACCTTTCCAGAGGGTCTGCTGAAGCAGCTCATCACCATGCAGGACTGAGGCAGGCAGGTTGTGGTGCTGGAGGAGTGGGAGATCAGGCAGCTGGAGCCCCGGAGCTGCAGGGATGTGGGAATAGAACTGGGAGTTACTAGACCAGCTCCATGGGTTGGAAACCTGGTCAAGATCTCCTTGGCCCAATAGTTAATGGTCATAGCTGGAAATTAATTTTTCTTATTTCTTACTGGAATAACTCAACAATGGAATTTTCTTTCCTCTAGCCTAGGAGCTTTCCACAGGCTATAGGAAGGGGTGAGCAGTTTTACAAGTTCATCTCTTATGACAAACCAGAAAAGATTTGGATTACTGAAGATTACATTTTGCTTTCAATTTTCACGTCTCCAGCTAGATTTGGCCAAAACAAGGACCTCTGTTCTCTCTAGTACTGGTATGAGGGGCAGAAGTCACAGAACCACTGAATCCCAGCATGGTGGGGGTTGGAAGGGACCTCTGCAGACCATCCCATACAACCCTTCTGCTAAAGCAGGGGCACTCACAGCAGCTTGCCCAGGATCACATTGAGCAGCTGGGTTTGGAATCTCTCCAGAGAAGACTCCACAACCTCTCTGGGCAGCCTGCTCCAGGGCTCCAGCACCCTCACTTCAGAGAAGCTTTCCCTTGTGAATGACAAATTGCTGTTTACATTCCTCATGGATGATGAAAGTGCAAAAGGGACTTAGTCATAGAATCACAGAAGTGTTTTTGTTGGAATAGCCCTCTAAGATCATTGAGCCCAACCATCAGCCTAACACCACCATGGCCATCAAACCATGTCCCAGAGTGCCATGGCCACATGTTTCTTGAACACCTCCAGGGATGGTGACTCCACCACATCCTCACATAATCACCCACAACATCACCTTACAGATATCCACAAAGTTTATATGCCTGAATTCCCAAAAAACATGAAAGGAGAAAAAAAACCAAACCAAAACAGAACAAAACAAACCCCAAACAAACAACAACAACACCCCCCCCCCAAAAAAAAAAAAAAATCTTCCCCCCACCCCCAGCACTGATGCATTTCAGATCCTATTTTAAATTCTTGATGCCTATCATTTACCATTTTGGCTCAATTTGGAACAATCCAGATCCCAACCCATTCATTTTAGTGTCCCACCTGGGCGTAGCTGCACCATGGAAACAATTCCGACCCAAATCCATTGCTCCCATTGTCTCTACTGGGAGAAGCTGCACTATGGAAAAGCAGAGGAGGAACAATTCAGACCCAAATTCATTCACAGAATCACAGAATCAAGAAGGTTGGAAAAGACCTCAAGGATCACCAAAGTCCAACCTGTCACCCAAGACCTCATGACCACTAAACCATGGCACCAAGTGCCAGGTCCAATCCCCTCTTGAACACTCCTTCTGTGAGAAGATGAACCATGTGAAAGCTGAGGATAAGAACAATCAGGACCCAAACTCGTTCATCCCAGCATCCCTCCTGGAATGGCAGAGGAGGAACAATCTATACTCAGACCCATTCCTCCTTGGCCAAGTTGCAACATGGAAAGACTAAGAAGAGGAACAATTGGAAAGCCAAACCCATGCAGAGAAGCTGCACCATGGGGAAGAAACAATCATGACCCAAACCCATTCCACCCAGCATCCCTCTTGGAAGAGATTTCATCATGAAAGGTGGAGGAGAGGAATAACCCAACCCCCAAAGCAAAGTAGCCCACATCAGTGAGCAGAAATTCAGAATCATAGAATTGCCTCATTTGGAAAAAATCTTCTAAGACCATCGAGTCCAACCATCAACTCAACACCCCCATGGCTCATGGAGAGATAACACTGCACCACCCAACAGGCTAAGTCTCTCTGAGAAATCATAGAATTGTTTGTGTTGGAAAACACCTCTAAGATCATTGAGTCCAACAAGCCACCCAACACCACCATGGCCATCAAACCATGTCCCTAAGTGCCATAGCCAGAGGTTTCTTGAACACCTCCAGTGATGGTGACTCCACCACCTCCCTGGGCAATCACTACTGGTCAGGTCTCACATCCTCTAATTTCTGTGATGGGGATAATCAGCAGCTTTGCAATCAAAGAGCTTCCCTCAGCCTTTCCTCTCAAAGCCAGTGCTTGGGCTCCTCTCTCAGCACAATCACAGAACCACATAGAACGGCAGGGGGTGGAACTCTGGAGATTGAGTCCAAGAGCTCTGCAGAGGCAGGTGCACCTAGAGAAGTTCATGGTACCACAAGAGCCTTGTTCCTGGCTGTGGGGATAGCTGTGACAGAGGACAGGGGACACTCCAATGAACCTGACTTGCAGCTTGGTGTTATCAATAACTTCACAGTCTCAGAGTATATCAGAGGTTGGAAGGGACCTCCAGAGATCATCAGCTCCAACCCCCCTGCCAGAGCAGGATCACCTAGGATAGCACAGGAATGCCTCCAGGTGAGGTTGGAAAATCTCCAGAGAAGGAGACTCCACAACCCCCCTGGGCAGCCTGCTCCAGGGCTCTGTCACCCTCACTCTAAAGAAGTTTCTCCTCATGCTGAGCTGAAACCTTCTCTGTTCAAGTTTGAACCCCTTGGTCCTTGTCCAATCACTGTGCACCACTCAAAAGAGCCTGGCCCCTCCACTTGACACCCACCAACTTCTCTTAAAAGAAAACAAACAAACAAAACCCCCAAATAAATCACAAGATCACAGAATACTAGGGGTTGGAAGGGACCTCTTACAGAATCACAGAATTAACCAGGTTGGAGATCATCAAGTCCAACCTATCACCCAACACCATCTAATCAACTAAGCCATGGCACTAAGTTCTTCATCCAGTCTTATTTTAAACACTTCCAGTGATGGTGACTCCACCACCTCCCTGGGCAGCACATTCCAATGGGCTGTGAAGAATTTCTTCCTAACATCCAGCCTAAAGAGAACTCTGGAGATCATTCATAGAATCAGTCAGGGTTGGAAGGGACCACAAGGATCATCCAGTTCCAACCCCCTGCCATGGCCAGGGACACCTCACACTACATCAGGCTGGCCAGAGCCTCATCCAGCCTGGCCTTAAACACCTCCAGGGATGGAGCCTCAACCACCTCCCTGGACAACCCATTCCAGGCTCTCACCACTCTCATGGGGAAGAACTTCTTCCTTATGTCCAGTCTGAATCTCCCCACTTCCAGCTTTATTCCATTCCCCCCAGTCCTATCACTCCCTGACACCCTCAAAAGTCCCTCCCCAGCTTTCTTGTAGGCCCCTTCAGATCCTGGAAGGCCACAGGAAGGTCACCTCAGAGCCTTCTCTTCTCCAGACTGAACAGCCCCAACTCTCTCAGTCTGTCCTCATAGAAGAGGAACTCCAGCCCTCTGCTCATCCTGGGGCCCTTCTCTGGACACATTCCAGCACCTCCAGATCCCTCTTGTACTAGGAGCTCCAGAACTGGACACAGTACTCCAGGTGGGGTCTCACCAGAGCTGAGCAGAGGAGGAGAATCACCTCCCTTGCCCTGCTGGCCACACTTCTCTTGCTGCAGCCCAGGCTCTGGTTGGCTTTCTGGGCTGCAAGTGCTCACTGCTGGCTCCTGCTGAGCTTCTCATCCCCCAGCACCCCCAAGTCCCTCTCCTCAGGGCTGCTCTCCAGCCAGTCCCTGCCCAGCCTGGATTTGTGCTTGGGATTGCCTCAACCCAGCTGCAGGACCTCGCACTTGGTCTTGTTGAACCTCCTGAGGATGTCATGTGCCCACCTCTCCAGCCTGTCAAGGTCCCTCTGGACCTTCCCCTCTCCCAAGGCACGATCACCTAGGGAAGGTCACACAGAAACACATCCAGGTGTGTTTTGAACCTCTCCAGAGATGGAGACTCCAGCACCTCTCTGGGCAGCCAGTGCTCCATCACCCTTAAATTAAAGAGAGTCCCTCCTCCTGTTTAGCTGGAAAGCAGCGACTCCTTAATTGGTGTGAGCTGCTCCAACATGTTTCTAATGAAAAGGAGGCAGAGGAGTCGGGGTTTGTTGGCTGGCAGAGCCCAATTTAACCAAAGTGGGAGTGGGAGATAAGGAGAAGAGGCTCTCTGCAGAGAGCAGGCTGCGCAATGAATCACGCCGTGCCAGAGTTGAGCAGAATATAATTGAGTCCAACATCTCCGAGCACTTTCACCATAATTAATGATAATCTGTAACAGAGGAATCTGAGATTCCAGTTCAGAGAACTGTTTAATTAGGCCAAGTAATGAAAGCAGCAGCAGTAGAAGAATATGGCCTGCCTCATGATTAATGATTCATGCTGCTGAACACAAAAAGTGCCGCGCCGTTAACTCCGGCGGATGCTGCCTGGCGCTGGCATTTACAAAATAGTGAAGTGCAGGCAGGGTTGGGCTTTTTTTCTTTTATTATTATTATTTTATTAGGGTGGTTTTTTTTTTTTTTTTTTTTCTTTCTTGTGGGTGCTTTTCAAGGTGTAAGTGGCAGGATCCTTTGCTGAGCTATTTACATGATAAATATGGTTGCAAAGGTAACCCGTCTCCTTGGCGGGGTCTTTCTGCTCTGGGGTTGTTTCAAGATAAATATGGTATCAGGGCTGGACCTGGGGATGAAGGTAGAGGCTTCCTGTGCTGCTCAGTTAATTAAGGCCCTCACTTGGAAAGTTAGTCGAGTGCTGGTGTTGCTTTTTGGATTTGGGCTGACACAGCTCAGCCCCTGGTGAAATGAGGGGCTCTGGGTGCAGCTGTAAAGACATTCTGCTCTCAGGAAGAAAGGGGAAGAAGAAAAATGCTTCTGTTAACAAAGGAAAAGGGGGAAGAGGGGAGAGAAAAAAAAAAGAGGAGGAGAGGGGGAAGAGGGGAGAGAAAAAAAAAGAGGAGGAGAGGGGGAAGAGGGGAGAGAAAAAAAAAGAGGAGGAGAGGGGGAAGAGGGGAGAGAAAAAAAAAGAGGAGGAGAGGGGGAAGAGGGGAGAGAAAAAAAAAGAGGAGGAGAGGGGGAAGAGGGGAGAGAAAAAAAAGAGGAGGAGAGGGGAAGAGGGGAGAGAAAAAAAAGAGGAGGAGAGGGGGAAGAGGGGAGAGAAAAAAAAAGAGGAGGAGAGGGGGAAGAGGGGAGAGAAAAAAAAAGAGGAGGAGAGGGGGAAGAGGGGAGAGAAAAAAAAAGAGGAGGAGAGGGGGAAGAGGGGAGAGAAAAAAAAAGAGGAGGAGAGGGGGAAGAGGGGAGAGAAAAAAAAAGAGGAGGAGAGGGGGAAGAGGGGAGAAAAAAAAAGAGGAGGAGAGGGGGAAGAGGGAGGAAAAAAAAAGAGGAGGAGAGGGGGAAGAGGGGAGAAAAAAAAAGAGGAGGAGAGGGGGAAGAGGGAGGAAAAAAAAAGAGGAGGAGAGGGGGAAGAGGGGAGGAAAAAAAAAGAGGAGGAGAGGGGGAAGAGGGGAGGAAAAAAAAGAGGAGGAGAGGGGGAAGAGGGGAGGAAAAAAAAAGAGGAGGAGAGGGGGAAGTGGGGAGGAAATAAAAAGAGGAGGAGAGGGGGAAGAGGGGAGGAAAAAAAAAGAGGAGGAGAGGGGGAAGAGGGGAGGAAAAAAAAAGAGGAGGAGAGGGGGAAGAGGGGAGGAAAAAAAAAGAGGAGGAGAGGGGGAAGAGGGGAGGAAAAAAAGAGGAGGAGAGGGGGAAGAGGAGAGAAAAAAAGAGGAGGAGAGGGGGAAGAGGAGAGAAAAAAAGAGGAGGAGAGGGGGAAGAGGAGAGAAAAAAAGAGGAGGAGAGGGGGAAGAGGAGAGAAAAAAAGAGGAGGAGAGGGGGAAGAGGAGAGAAAAAAAGAGGAGGAGAGGGGGAAGAGGAGAGAAAAAAAGAGGAGGAGAGGGGGAAGAGGGGAGAAAACAAAAGAGGAGGAGAGGGGGAAGAGGGGAGAAAACAAAAAGAGGAGGAGAGGGGGAAGAGGGGAGAAAACAAAAAGAGGAGGAGAGGGGGAAGAGGGGAGAAAACAAAAAGAGGAGGAGAGGGGGAAGAGGGGAGAAAACAAAAAGAGGAGGAGAGGGGGAAGAGGGGAGAAAACAAAAAGAGGAGGAGAGGGGGAAGAGGGGAGAAAACAAAAAGAGGAGGAGAGGGGGAAGAGGGGAGAAAAAAAAAAAGAGGAGGAGAGGGGGAAGAGGGGAGAAAAAAGAGGAGGACAAGGGGAAGAGGAGAGAAAAAGAAGAAAAAGAAAGAGGGAGAAAGAAGAGGAAAAAAAGAGAGAAGGGGAGCGGAGGGGGGGGGGAAATGACAAAAGAAAAGCAGAAAGAAAAGATGAAGAGGTGACAAGTTTAGATTTTTTTTTTTTCCTTTGCAGCTTTCCACTTCTGCTAGGTCAGGGTGCAAAAATGTAGAGCAATTTACCAGGGAATTGCCCTGGAAGTGGAAGGGACATGACAAAAGAAGTGCTAAGACTGCCTGGGGCTTTAACTTACAAGCCAGCAAATTATCTGGGTTTTATGTGACTATTTACTCGGCCATCGGATGAGACAAGGAGTAGCACTTATCAGGAGCAATGCAGAAGCCCACGGTGCATATGCAAGGTCTGAGATAAGGCCACTTTGCCACAGAGGCATGTTCACTAATGTCTCCATTCACCACCAGATTAGGTCTCCTTGGGTGCCTGCTTCAGAAGCTGCCATGCTTCAGCACCCACCGAGACTAATACCCATGCAGGAGACATTATCTTGCTCTCTTGCATTAATGGACCAACATTTCCACCCTGCCACTAGCCTTCCCTTGGTGGAGAGGACCCCCTGCCCTGCACCCTTTCTTTCAACTCTCCTCTTCCTACCAGGAACAACGATGAAGGGCCTGGAGCATCTCTGTGAGGAGGAAAGGCTGAGAGCCCTGGGGCTGTGGAGCCTGCAGAAGAGCAGCCCCAGAGGGGAGCTGAGCAATGCTCAGCAAGAGCTAAAGGAGCTGTGGGGGGCAAGAGGCTGGGGCCAGACTCTGCTCAGTGGTGCCCAGGGACAGGACAAAGGGCACTGGGCACAAACTGGATGCCAGGAGGTTCCATGTGAGGATGAGGAGAAAGTTGTTTGGTGTGAGGGTGCTGGAGGCCTGGAGCAGGCTGCCCAGAGAGGTTGTGGAGTCTCCTTCTCTGGAGAGCTTCCAAAGCCACCTGGCCATTGTGATCCTGGGCAAGCTGCTGTGAGCTCCCACACTTTAGCAGGAGGCTTGTACTGGATGATCTCCAGAGGTCCCTTCCATCCCCACCATGCTAGGATTCTGGGATTCAGCTCAGTCTTCATCCCAACAGCAGACCTTAGGGGATGCTCTAAATAGAAGATGTGAGACTGCCTGGGGTGAGAATCATAGAATTGTTAAGGTTGGAAGGGACTTCAAGGCTCAGCCAGCTCCAGCCCCCCTGCCATGGGCAGGGACACCTCACACTACAGCAGGTTGCTCACAGCCACATCCAGCCTGGCTGCAAAACCCTCCAGGGGTGAGGCTTCCACCACCTCCTTGGGCAACCTGTGCCAGTGTCTCATGGTGAAAAACTTCTTCCTAACATCCAATCTGAACCTACCCATTTCTCTTTTTGTTCCATTTCCCCCAGTTCTATCATTACCTGACACCCCCACAAGTGCCTCACCAGCTTTCTATTGAGGAACACTTCAGGCTCATTCCTCCTGGCAATCCAAAAGCTCAGTGGGGTTGTGAAAGACCTCACCCTTCCCATTCCAGCACTGCACAGCCACCCTTCTCCTCCCAGCCAGCTTTGGTTCACAGGCAGCAAGAAACCAGCTACCACTATGAGGCTTCCTCCCCCATTCCCCCCTCAAGCACACTTCCAAGAAGTAGGAAAGCATCAAAAACCCACCTAAAATGATAGGAGAATGGATGTGCTTAAAATTATGATGTCAAATAACGAGCAGGGCAACTTGTGAATCTTTAATGGATGGTTTAAAGAGCTCATAAACTTTGGGGTGAGATTACAGAGGCTCTGAACCTGTCAAACACAGCTCAGTTGGGTTGAAAGAAGGGGAGAAAAAAAAAAAAAAAAAAAAAGACAACCTGGCAACCACAAACCAGAGAGTTTCACACTGGTAGAAGGGAAGCTATGGGAAAGCCTCCTGAGGGATGCAAGGTGAGGAAGAGGAGGATGTGATTAAGGGCAGCAGTGTGGCTCTCAGCAGGCTGCATGGTGCTTGACTAATCCTCAGTGTCCTTTGAAGATCTTACTGCCAGGGGAGATAAGGGAAATGCAGGAGATGGAGGTTCAAAAGGGCTTTCAACAAGTTTTCACCCAGCAGATGAATGCCCAGGATAAAGGGACACAGCTGGTGTGGGCACAGAAGGCTTCACACCACATGAGGTCCAACTCAAGGGGTTGGGGGTATATCATAGAATGGTAGGGGTTGGAAGGGACCTCTGGAGGTAGAGCCCAGTCCCCCCTGCCAAAGCAGGATCACCTAGGGCTGGTCACGTAGGAACACATCCAGATGGGTCTTGAAAGTTTTCAAAGGAGAGTGGCTTTGTGTGCTACCAAAAATTCAGTGTCAGGAGCAAGGTTGGATCCAGCTCTTCAATCAGCCCAGTGTGACAGGAAGGTAGGAGAAGCATCTTGGAGTTCTGATGGAGCAGCAGCTCTCCATAGGACAGCAGTCTGCCCTTGTGGCCAAGCAGAGCAATGGTCTCCTGGAGTGCATGAAGAGAAGTATGGCCAGCAGGTCAAAGGGGGTTCTACCACAACTGTACTCTGCCTTGGTGCAACCACATCTGCAGTATTGTGTCCAGTTCTGGGCTCCACAGATCAAGAGGGACACAGACAGGCTAGAGAGTGTCCAATGAAGCCTGTGAGGATGATGAGGGGACTGGCACATCTGTCTGATGAGGAAAGGCTGAGACCTGGGGCTGGTTAGTCTGGAGAAGAGAAAACTGAAAGGAGACCTTATTAATGTTTAAGAAGATCTGAAGGGTAGGTGTCAAGAAGGGGCTAGGCCTTGTCCTGTGACAGCACAAGGGGCAATGAACACAAACTGGAAGACAGGAGATGTTCTGTGAAGATGAGGAGAAAGTTGTTTGGTGAGAGGGTGCTGGAGCAGGCTGCCCAGAGAGGTTGTGGAGTCTCCTTGTCTGGAGAGCTTCCAACCCCACCTGGCCATGGTGATGCTGGGCAAGCTGCTGTGGGTGCCCTGCTTTAGCAGAGGAGGGGGTTGGACTGGATGATCTCCAGAGGTCCCTTCCAACCCCCAGCTGTGTGATTCCATGATCATCCAACCTTCCCTAGTGTTCATTAAAACTGTGATCACAGCATCCTGGAGAAGCTCAGAAATTCAGCAGCAGCCTCATTCAAAGCCACTTCGACCTGCTCCACTCTATCATTCATTCTGCATCTCATTAGTGATTTTAGTAATTAAATTAGAGGCTTTCCCCCCCCCATCCCCCCACTAAAATAACTCCATCCAGGTAACTCTGGGCTCATCATTAGCTGTCAGTGGCAGCCTCTGCCTGATCTGCAAATCTCCAGTGAAGATTCTTGCAAGTGCAACTCAGCTGGTCGAGGGTTTAGAAGGAAATGTAGAAATTGGAGAGCTAAAGGAATATTTTCCAACTAAACTTAGCATCTTTATTCCCCCCCCTACCCATCACCAACCCAAGGAAAAAAAACAAATTCAGCCTGCTGACGTCTGGCCTGGCTGAGAAAATCAACAGAAGAGGAAGTGTGGAAATCAGTCCCTTTCTGATGCCAAATGCTGACTTATTTTAAGCTCCTTCTAAAGTATTAAGCAGGGTTCAAGGTTTACACCACCGGGAGAGGAGCACAGGGAAAAACTGCAAATACAGGCAGGGTGGTTTGCTTGGAATGCATAGAAGCAGAGAATTGTTTGGGTTGGAAAAGAGCTCTAAGGGCATCAAGTCCAACCAGCAACCCAACAGCACCATGGCCACACATTTCTTGAACCCCTCCAGGGATGGGGACTCCACCACCTCCCTGGGCAGCCTGTTCCAATCCCTGACCACTCTTGCAGCAAAGAAATTCTTCCTCATGTCCAACCTAAATCTCCCTTGGCGCAACTTGAGGCCATTCCTTGTCCTCTCACATGTTCCTTGGCTTCAACCTCCTTTCAGGGAGTTGTAGAGAGCAATGAGGTCTCCCCTCAGCCTCCTCTTCTCCCGACTGAACACCCTCAGATCCCTCAGCTGCTCCTCACCAGCCCTGTTCTCCAGGCCCTTCCCCAGCTTTGTTGTCCTTCTTTGGATCCACTTCAGCCTCTCAATGTCCTTCTTGGAGCGAGGAGCCCAAAACCAAACCCAGGATTCAAGGTGTGGCCTCACCAGTGCCCAGTACAGGGGGACAGTCACTTTCCTGCTCCTGCTGGCCACACCATTGCTGATCCAGGCCAGGATGCTGGTGGCCTTCTTGGCCAGCTGAGCACACTCTGGCTCATGTCCAGCTGCTGTCAACCATCACCCCCAGGTTCTTTTCCACCAGACAGTTTCCAGTCTCTCTACCCCAAGCCTGGAGCCTTCATGGGATTGCTGTGACTTAAGTGCAGGATCCAGCACTTGGCCTTGTTGAACTTCATCCCACTGACCTTGGCCCATGGATCCAGCCTGGCCAGACCCATCTGAGGACACTTGGTACCCTCCAGCAGATCAGCTCTCTCATTTCTCTAAAAGCTATTCAGAGAAGGAAAACTTGCAATTTATAAAAAACTCAAGGCTGAAACCATCTTGCTCAAGGTCTGCTGTGTGGAGGAGAGAGATGTTGTTGTCTCTCTAACACCTGCAAGAACTTGTCCAGAAATGAGTTAGAATAAAGAGGGCAGGCAGGAGTAAAGGCTAAGAGGCATTGTCTGTGCTGAAATTAAGTGAAGCATCATTAAAGACACTTTAGAGTCATAGAATCATTAAGGTTGGAAAGGATCTCCATGATAAGAGTCCAACCATTAACCCAGCACTGCCAGGTCACCACTAAACCATGGCCCTCAGCACTGATCCTCCACAGCTTTGAAACCCCTCCAGGGATGAGGACTCCACCACTGCCCTGGGCAGCCTGGGCCAGAGCTTGACAACATTCAAGGGGAAGAAATTGTTCTTCATGTCCAACGTTGCTCCGCTGGGGCAACTTGAGGCTGTGGAAGTATCTAAGGAACAAGCCTTATGAGGAGCAGCTGAGGGAACTGCTCTGGTGGCCAAGAGAGCCAATGGGATCCTGGGGTGCATCAAGAAAGGTGTCCAGCAGGGCTGGGGAAGTTCTTCTACCTCTCTACTCTGCCCTGCTGAGACCACAGCTGCAATCCTGTGTCCAGTTTGGGGCTCCCCAGGTCAAGAGAGACAGAGACCTGCTGGAGAGAATCCAACAGAGAGCCCCCAGAATGCTTAGGGGACTTGAGCATCTCCCCTGGGAAGAGAGCCTGAGAGCCCTGGGGCTGTTTAGTCTGGAGAAGAGAAGCCTGAGAGGGGATCTGATCAATGGCTCTCAATAGCTGAGGGGTGGGTGTCAAGGGGAGGGGGCCAGGCTCTTTTGGGTGGTGCACAGTGATCAGACAAGGACCAATGGGGTCAAACTTGACCAGAGAAGATTTCAGCTCAACAGGAGGAGAAACTTCTTTGCAGTGAGGGTGACAGAGCCCTGGAACAGGCTGCCCAGGGGGGTTGTGGAGTCTCCTTCTCTGGAGCCTTTCCAACCCCACCTGGATGCATTCCTGTGTGGACTACCCTAAGTGATCCTGCTCTGGCAGGGGGTTGAAGCTGATGATCTGTTGAGATCCCTTCCAACCTCTGATATACTGTGAGACTGTGGACTGGGGTTATTTAGTCTGGAGAAGAGGAGGCTGAGAGGAGACCTCCTTGCTCTCTACAGCTCCCTGAAAAGAAGTTGGAGCCAGGTGGAGGTTGGTCACTTCTTCCTCCTATCAGAGCAAGAGGAAATGACCTGAAATTGTGCCACAAGAGGTTTGGGTTGGAGATTAGGAACAATTTCTTTGCTGTGAGAGCAGTCAGGCACTGGAACAGGCTGTCCATGGCAGTGGTGGAGTCCCCATCCCTGGAGGTGCCCAAGAACCATGTGGCACTTTGGGACATAGTGGAGTTGGGTTGGTGGTTAGAGATCTTTTCCAAGCAAAAGAGTTCTGTGATTTATCCCCTCCCTGGTTGGGAGAGCAGCAAAGGCTTCAGATCCATCTGCTGAGAGGCAAGCAAGCTAAACTAGTCCCTTCAACTGACTAATACTATCCTTTGAACAGCTGGATTTATTGACTTTACAAAATCAATAGCTATTTTTATTAATCATCTTTAGATAGCAGGATGCCCCCTACTCTATCTCTTTCAGTGACTAATACAATAAATTTCCCCTTTTGATGTTCCCTGACATTTGAGCAAATTAAATGGAGCATTAAATATGATCCTCTTTGGGACAAAAGTGGGCAGAATCATTTGTGACTACTTTATTAACTGCTGGGAGAACACTGGCAGAGCACCTTCCAAAGTGTTGTTCAGCAAGCAAGGCTTATTAGCATTCACAATTTCTCCCAGCAGTGTTATATTGCTGTGGATCAAATGGTTTTAAGTTTGGGAAATGGAAATATTTCCAGATTTCCTTCTGTTTTGGAGATGGTACCAGCTGAGGAAGCAGAGCCCAGCCCTCTTCTGTCTATGACACAACATATTATAAGGGATGATCACTCTTAATCACCCTGCTAATTAATTCCTTGAGCTGCTGCTGTAATGCTGGGAGCAGAGTTTTGAACCCTTTGGGGTCACCTACAGAAGGTTGTCCAGGATCACACAATGTCCAATGAAACCATAGAATGGTACTGGCTGGAAAGGACCTCTGGAGATCATCCAGTTCAATCCCCCTGCTAAAGCAGGGCACCCACAGCAGCTTGCCCAGCAGCACCATGGCCAGCTGGGGTTGGAAGCTCTCCAGAGAAGGAGACTCCACAACCTCTCTGGGCAGCCTGCTCCAGGCCTCCAGCACCCTCACACCAAACAACTTTCTCCTCATCCTCACATGGAACCTCCTGGCTTCCAGTTTGTGCCCAGTGCCCCTTGTCCTGTCCCTGGGCACCACTGAGCAGAGTCTGGCCCCAGCCTCTTGCCCCCCACAGCTCCTTTAGCTCTTGCTGAGCATTGCTCAGCTCCCCTCTGGGACTGCTCTTCTGCAGGCTCCACAGCCCCAGGGCTCTCAGCCTTTCCTCCTGATGGAGATGCTTCAGGCCCCTCAGCATCTTTGCAGCCTCCCCTGGACTCTCAGCAGCAGTTCCCTGTTTCTCCTGAACTGGGGAGCCCAGAACTCCAGCTGTGGCCTCTCTGGAGAGGTATAAATTAGGGAGGAGAACCTCCCTTGACCTGCTGGCCACACTCTTCTTCATGCACCCCAAAAGGCCATCGACCTTCTTGGCCACAAGGACACATTGTTTGCTCACAGGGAACTTGTTATCCACCAGCACTCCCAGGGCCTCCTCCCCAGAGCTGCTTCCCTCACCTGTACTGGTGCAGGGGGTTACTCCTCTCCAGGTGCAGGACTGGAATGATCTCCCTTAAGCCATTGACACTTAGGGAGTTTTACTCTGAAATAATTAAACCGATCTTTCAAAAGGCAATTTTTCTACTCTGAAAAGGTGACACCAATCTGCAAGAGTGGTCAGGCACTGGACCAGGCTGCCCAGGGAGGTGGTGGAGGAGAAACACCATCCTTGGAGGTGTTCAAGAAACCTGGGGACATGGCACTTGGGGACATGGTTTAATGGCCGTGGTGGTGTTGGGTTGAAGGTTGAACTTGAAGATCTTAGAAGGCTTTAGCAACCCAAACAGTTCCAGGATTCTATCTACATCCTTTCTCAGAAGGAAAATGGCCAGTTTAACACTAAGGGATGGAAAACTTCACAGGAAGGGAGAAACTTGCTAGGTTTGGGGGTTTCTGAGCCCCAGTAAGATCCTGCACAGATTCATGGGGACCTGGGAACCTTTTTGGATGCACAGTCACATTTCACCTTGATACAGCAGCTCCTCCTGGCATTTGCATTTCCCAAGCACAGTAAAAGAAAGAAATTAAACAGAAATGACTCTTCCCTTCATCCCCACCTTACAGGGGAGGTGTTTCAGGAGGGAGACTGGGAAGAAGGACATCACAGAGCCCCTGCTGTGGGTTAGAGCTTCATAAGGACGTCTGAGCTCCTTCTGTCCATCAAATGTTTATCAAGCTTTGCCCAAACCACCCCCTCAGTACCTAGATTATGTCTTGATAGCAGATTAATGCTACACAGCTTTCTTCTACTGCCACCAAAATTGAAAGTCAAATTCCCCATCATCTCCCAGAGAAGCAGAAGCCTTTTCATAACCACTAACTGCTTCTGCTGGGCAAACATTGAAGTTTCAGATTAAGGAGATAAGAACCAATTGACATAAAATAAGAACTGGCCTGAATTTTCTTCTCAGCCTCAGAATGAACCCAGACCTGAACTTCGATTGAATCTGGAGTAGAAAAGGAAATTAGAGCTGACCTCCTCCCAGGCAAACAGCCTCCCCTTGTAGAGGCAATGCTGCTGTTAACACAGTGCTCAGCCACAGCTAATTAGCCCTGCAAAGAAACTAATTAACCCAAGATGAGCATTGTCTTAATGGGGCTGGGCCATTGTCAGTGTCCAAGAGGTGTGAAATTAGAGCAGGCAGCTTTGCAGGGTGGGTTTGTGCCCCTGAAAGGCTCAGGTGGGACAGGGGTTGGGCATACAATCATGGAACTGTTTTGGTTGGAAGAGACCTTCAGCACCATCAAGTCCAACCATTCACCCAGCACTGCCAGGCCACCGCTGAACCATGGCTCTCAGCACCAATTCTCCACAGCTTTGAAAGCCCTCCAGGGATGGGGACTCCACCACTGCTCTGGGCAGCCTGGGCCAGGGCTGGACAACCCTTTTTTTGGAAGAAATTGTTCCTCATGTCCAGACTAAACCCCCCATGGTGCAGTGTGAGGCCATTTGCTCTTGTCCTATCACCAAGCTCTACCTGGCTCCAAGCTCCTTTCAGGGAGCTGCAGAAGGTCTCCCCTCAGCCTCCTTTTCTCCAGGCTGAGAGAAGCCCAATTCTCTCAGTTGCTCCTCACAAGACTTGTGGTCTTTCCATGCATCCTACCTTCAACCCTGGATCCTCTCTTCCAGTACTGAACCTCTTTTGCCCCAGACTGCAATTATGTTTTTGCTGCCTCCTTTCTTGACCTGGTAACTTGCTCTCCATCCTCTTTTCCACTTAACTCTGCACCTGCATTTTTCAGTCTCACCTTCCCAGTGGCCTCACCCCAACCTTTTCTCCTTGGCCCCCTACCCAGGAATGATTTTCTTTTGCTTGCCACAAAGTTGACAGCAATAACCTTAATACACTACTAGCTTATCTCAGGCTGATGGGAAGTATTGAAGGACAATTAAAAGTAAAACCAATCAAGTAGATGAGGCACCAAAGCTGCTTTTCCAGGGACAGGGGAGAACCACCAAGCCCAGGAGGATGCTGGGGAGAACATCCCCTTTCTGAGCTCTCCCTGCTTTCCTCCCCAGTGCTTTATTTGCAGCTTGAACTGGAGGTTCCTCCACTCAAGTTTCACCCACTCTGCCTGCTAGTGCACTCTCTCAGCTGTGATTAAAATTGTCTGGATGGGAGTAAAATGATGTGTAAGTGGTGTGTGTGTGCTAATGACAGGTTCTCCAAGCTTGCCTTGAAATTAATTTAGCAGCAGAGAACTACCAGGAATGGGAGGACACAATGCTACTGTGTCTCGTTCCCAGGCAGAAGACCTGTGCAGACTCAGCACCAAACCCAGGATCCCAGCAGGGTGGAGTTGGAAGGGACCTCTGGTGATCATCCAGTCCAACCCCCCTGCTACAGCAGGGGCAGCCACAGCAGCTTGCCCAGGATAAAAACCACAGAACTGTTGAGGTTAGAGGAGACCTTTGAGCTCATCAAGTCCAACCACTCCCCTAGAGCTCACAACCCCACCACTACTGCTAAGCCACTGACACTAAACCACATCCCTCAGCACCACATCCACATGGCTTTTAAACACCTCCAGGGATGGAAGCTCCACCACCACCCTGGGCAGCCTTTTCCAGTGCCTGAGAACCCTTTCTGGGAAGAAATTTTCCCTAATATCCAACCTGAGTCTCCCCTAGCTCAACTTGAGGCCGTTTCCTCTTGTCCTGTCACTTGTTACTAGGGAGGAGAGACCAACCCCCACCTGGCTCCAACCTCCTTTCAGGGAGTTGCAGAGGGCAATGAGGTCTCCTCTCAGCATCCTCTTCTGAAAGCTAAATGAGCTGAGTTCCCTCAGCCATTCCTCATAAGGCTTGTGTTCAAGACTTCTGTTCTATTCCCAGGTGGGTTTGGAAGTTCTCCAGAGGAAGGGACTCCACAACATCCCTAGGAAGCCTACTCCAGGGCTCCAGCACCCTCCCACCAAAGAAGTTCCACACAGAATGGCAACCATGGTCCTTCCTTCCCCCAAGATCCTTGCTCTGAAAGCAGCAGCCCCAGAAAGCCATGGACAGGACTGCCCAGGTGCATAAGCTTGCAGGCAGGGACCAAACAGTGGGAGGGTGAGGTGAAAACATTAACCAGGTAGGAAAAATAGTCTGGTTTAGCCCAAGTAAGACAAGGGCCAATGGGTTCAAACTAGAACAGAGAAGATTTCAGCTCAGCATGAGGAGAAACTTCTTTGCAGTGAGGGTGACAGAGCCCTGGAGCAGGCTGCCCAGGGGGGTTGTGGAGTCTCCTTCTCTGGAGCCTTTCCAACCCCACCTGGATGCATTCCTGTGCAGACTACCCTAAGTGATGCTGCTCTGGCAGGGGGGTTGGACCTGATGATCTCTGGAGGTCCCTTCCAACCTCTGATATACTCTGAGACTGAAATCTGCAAATTTCTGATCCCCACCTTTGAAGGTGACTCCAGAATAGGTTGCCCAGGGAGGTGGTAGAGTCACCATCCCTGGAGGTGTTCCAGAACCATGTGGACATAGCACCTGGGGACATGGTTTAGTGGTCATGGTGGTGTTGGGTTGATGGTTGGAATCAATGATCTTAGAGGGCTTTTCCAACCCAAATAATTCTATGATTCTATAAAAATGTGAGTCCAGGCAGCCAGGAGAGCAAGACCACAAGGATTCACACCATAAAGCAGGTTTTCTACATATTCCCCACAGATGAAAAGTTATTTTAAGAAAGAGCAATATTAAAGTATTTGCCAAGTTTTATTACTGAGTGTAGAAAAATACTGAGAAAAAAAATGTCCCAGGTTAAGTTGAATTAGGTACACAGGTCCCATCAGCTTTTAATAAGAGCAAAGTTACTTTTCTGAGACTTCTCTGGTTTTTATTTTCCCTCTTCATAATATAATTTAAAATAAATATTCAAGTGCCAATATTGAGATAATAAAATAAGACCAAACCCTCCACTCTTGTCTGCTGCTGTTGCTTTCTTAGGATGGTGTATTCCCAAGGAGAAGCCCACCAGGAATCCCAGGTCCCCAGCATGGTGGGGGTTGAAAAGAAGCTCTGGAGATCATCCAGTCCAACCCCCCTGCTAAAGCAGGGCACCCACAGCAGCTTGCACAGAATCACAATATCCAGCTGGGGTTGGGATCTCTCCAGAGAAGGAGGCTCCACAATCTCTCTGGGCAGCCTGCTCCAGGCCTCCAGCACTTTTAAATTAAGGAAGGAACCTCCTCCCTTCAGGTGGAGCCTCCTGACTTCCAGTTTGTGCTCAGTGCCCCTTCTCCTGTCTCTTGGCAACACTGACAAGAGTGCAACCTCATCTTCCTGACACTCATCCTTTAGGTATTTACAAACATTGAGAAAATCTCCCCTCATCCTTCTCTTCTCCAGGCTAAGATCCTCAGCCTTTCTTCAAAAGAGAGATGCTGCAGTCCCCTCACCAACCTTGCAGCCTTTTTCTGTCCCTTCTCAAGCAGATCCCTGTCCTTCTTGCCCTGGAAAGCCTTGAACTAGACACAGTAGGTGTCATCATGTCATATTTGCCTAACTTGAGGGATGTTCAACCAGCAGAAGACCTCAAAAGGAAGAGCCCTTCTTCAGCTTCTGAAATGCTCACACCCAGAGCTAAGCAGTACCAGGGATGCTCTCAACCAACCCTTGCCCTGGGAAAAGGGAGACCACAGCCAGCACTTCAAGAAGGTGAAACCCCCCCTTCAGCGTTCCCAAGAATTGTTAATTTCTTTGTCATTTTCAGGATTTAAGCATTAAAAATAAAATATAATACTAAAAAGAAAAAAAAAAAAAGAGAAGTTACAAGCAAGAACCCATTTGTGCCTCCTAGAACATGATGAGGCAAAGGACTTGAGGAGCTTCCCAATCTCAGCAGAGTCACTGAAATTAGCTTTCTGCAATAAGCCAAGTCATGTCACCAGGCTCCTTTTAGATGCTCTAAAGATTAAAGGCTCTATTCCTGGAGGGTTCCTCTGGCATTTACTCAGGGATTTTTATCAGGCTTTATGTGATGGGCTACCTAACACACCTCTCCCAACCTGAACAGCTAACAGGACTGTGGTACCACTCAAGGTGGATTTCTTGCTGTACTGGAGAATGTTTGGCAAACGTCTTGACACTGTAACCAGCCCAAGGTGGGAGATCAAATGAAAGAAGGGGAGAAAAGTGGCCAGAGCAAACAGGTGCAGGAGCAAAGCGTCTATGAATGCAGAGCATGGATCCTAAATGCACAGGTTTCACTATGCAGGCATCGTTTCCCAGGCCAGAAGAGCAATCACCATGGTTGGTTGATCATGGGCCATGCCCATGGAGTCAGCCCCCAGCAGGGAATCACAGAATGCATCAGGTTGGAAGGGACCCTCAAAAGTCATCTTGTCTGACCCCTCTGCAGTCAGCAGGGACACCTCCAACTAGAGCAGGCTGCCTGAGGCCCCATGAGGTTTGATGCTGAATGTCTCCAGGGATGGGGCCTCGACCACATCTCTGGAAACACAGAGACATCAACACAGGAGTCACTGCAGCCTGCAGCCCTGTGCTGCAGCCAAAGAATAGACACAGGGCAGCCAATTAATTGCAGTACTGTTCTTAGAGATCTTCAGTGGTGAGAAAATTGATATAAAATTACCAAGAAACAGAGATTTTAGAGGTTGGTTTGCTAGAAAATGAAAATGTTCCTGTGGGGTCAATGAGCCCTACAGTGAGCACAACAGCAGCAACAGAAAATTCCTCTTAAAGTTTGGATAGTTAAAAAGTAAAGCCACAAAATCACCTCCTCTCCCCTCCCCCCACCTCAAAAAGGAAAACAAAACACCAAAGAAACCCTAACAACACCAATACAACCAACCCCAAACCAATAGCAAGAAAAAGACAGAAGGAAAAAAAAAAAATCACAAATCCATCAACCCTCAATTTATCATCTTCTAAGCTCTTTCATAATCCATTGCTTAATAAAGAGAAGCAGAAGAGAAGGAAAAGAACCTCAAGTGTCTGCTGAGCTTCTTGTAATCTTAGAAGGAGAATCATATAATGGTTTGAGTTGGTTGGAAGGGACCTTTTGAGTTCATCCAGTCCAAACCCCCTGCAGTCAGCAGGGAAATCTGCAACTAGAGCAGGTTGCTCAAAGACAGAAACAACCTGACCTGGAATGGTTCCATCTACCTGGGATCTATCTGGTTCTATCTCCCTGGGCAGCCTGGGGTGATTCCTCTCCCCTCTGTGGAAAAAAATTCTTCCTTATTTAGTCCCTTGGAACAAGTGACAGGAAAATAGAAAAAGGCCTCAGGCTGCACCAGGGGAGGTTTAGTTGGAGGTGAGGAACAATTTCTTCTCTAAAAGGGTTGTCAAGACCTGGCCCAGGCTGCCCAGAGTGGAGTCCCCATCCCTGGAGGGGTTTCAAAGCTGTGGAAATGTGGTGTTGAGGCCCATGGTTTAGTGGTGACCTGGGTTCATGGTTGGGCTTGATGGTCTCAAAGGTCTATTCCAACCAAAACAATTCGGAGATTCTCTTCTAGGTGAGCAGGCAATTTGTGCATGCCAGAATGCAACAGCATCCAGTGCCAGGAAGGGAAAGGGCAGGGCATGGGCTCCTCTGGAGATATTTGCCAGCAGGAACGTTGGCCTTCTGGGTGCAGGGGAAATACACACAATTACAGAAAGCTCTTTGGATTCCCTTTAATGCTGCCTACCTCATGATACCAGAGCTGGCTGGGGCAGAGCCCCCTTTCCCCTCCACCCTTTAACTCTTCCCTATGCATTTCACAAAGCCCCATTATCAAATGGTCCAAATACTGCAGATCATGAACATCAAATGCCTGGAGCTGCTCAATAACCACACTGCAAGATGGCAACAACAACATCCAGCTGCAGCCACAGTCACCCAAACCACTGAGGGGGTCAGCAATGAACCAGCCTCACGGACACACCACAGCACTTACCAAAAGGTTTCCTTGTTGGATGTTGCATTCAAGGGGCAGGGTAAATGTGTCCCAGCTGAATTGCTCTGTCTCCACAAAAGGTATCACACCAAGTTTTATTTTAACAGTCCAAAGGTGCTCAGGAACCACAGCAGAAGAGCTTCGTTCCAGGGACTGAGCCTAGCCAGCTCAAAGGTTTATGGAAGTGGAGAAGCTTCTGCTGATGAAAAACTCCTGAGAAAGGAAAGACAAACAAGTCAGCCAATCACTCAGAAGGGTGAAGAAGGAGGGGCAAAAATATCAGGGTTAATCAGGGGGCATTCAAGGGCAGGTGGTCCCAGTTAAGGTGAAGAGTCAGAAACCACCCCAGGCTTCCCCAGCTGAGATGGATTAAAATCTTCACAGCTGCAAAAGGTGAGGGCAAAGGTATCAGGAAGCAACACCATGGGTGCAAAGGGTCAGAAAGTCAAAAATGGCAGGGAGAGGGAAGGAAGGCAGGAAAAAAGCATGGGAGAGAGAGCACAGGAAGAGCTCTCCTTGATCAAAAAGAAGCACCAGCCCTTGGGGACTCCTCTGAGGTTTGATTTAAGTCCCTACTAAAAAGGAAAAAAAAAATCAATTAAATTAACAAAATGCTTAGAATTCATCAAAAATACCCTTCAAAGAGGAAGCAGAAAAGCTTTAACCACTGTGATGTTGTTCTAAGCATCTCCATGATACCTGGCATGTCCTCACCAGTCTAGCCAATGCCATAGCAAACCACTGTGCTCTGCACTGCTCCAGCTCTACATGACAAGGAGGAGCCCATTGGAAAAGCTCCAGTTCAGCTGGAAACACTCTGGGAATGAAAGGGAATAGTTTAGGGGCTCCTAACTCCCCCAATCTGGAAAGTCCTCTCCCAGAATGATAGAATCCTTTGGGTTGGGAGAGACCTTTAAGACCACTGAGAAGATCTTTGTGCACTGTCTTACTCCAGGGCTTAAAATCATAGAACTGTTTGGGCTGGAAGGGACCTTATAGATCATAGAACTGCTTGGGTTGGAAAATCCCTCTAAAATCATGGAGTCCAACCATCAACCCAACACCACCATGGCCATTTAACCATGCCCCCAAGTGTCATATCCACATGGAACATTGGACCCGGCTCCCAAGGGAGGTGGTTGAATCTCCATTTCTTGAGGGGTGTCAGAGTTGTGGAGCTGTGGTTCTGAGGGACATGGTTTAGTGGTGATCTGACAGTGCTGTGTTGATGGTTGAACTTGATGATCTTGAAGTTCTCTTCCAACTAAACCAATTCTGTGATTCTACAAGAAGGAGCATCTTGACCATAAATTGTGGTTGGTGGTTTTGGTGGCCACATGCCATCTGCAAACACAGGGTGATGAAGCCTCACATGTCAAAGAAAAGTGTGGACATGGCACTTGGATATTAGAAACAATTTCTTTCCTGCAAGAGTGGACAGGCATCAGAGCAGGCTGCCCAGGGAGGTGGTGGAGTCCCCATCCCTGGAGGTGTTCAAGAAAAGTGTGAATGTGGCACTTTGGGACATGGTTTAATGGCCATGGTGGTGTTGGGTTGATAGTTGGACTTGACAATCTTAGAGGTCTTTTCTAGGATTGCAGGACTGTAGCATTCCAGGATTCTATGATTATGTTCAATATCTTTATCAACCACCTGGCTGAGGGGACTGATGAGGGCATCAGCAAGTTCCTGATGATACAAAACTGGGGGGTTGGCTGACACCCCTCAGGCTGTGCTGCCATCCAATGTGACCTGGACAGGCTGAGAGCTGGCTGCAGGCAAACCTCATCAAGTTTAATAAGGACAAGTGCAGGGTCCTGCATCTGGGGAGCAATAACAACAGCACCAGGACAGGTTAGAGGCTGCCCTGCTGGAAAGCAGCTCCACAGAGCAAGACCTTGGAGTGCTGGTGGGCAGCAAGTTCTGCACGGAACAACAATGTGCTCTGGTGGCCAAGAGAGCCAATGGGATCCTGGGATGCATCAGAAAAGTTGTCCAGCAGGGCTAGGGAAGTTCTTCTGCCTCTCTGCTCTGCCCTGCTGAGACCACAGCTGCAATCCTGTGTCCAGTTTGGGCTCCCCAGTTCAAGAGAGACAGAGACCTGCTGGAGAGAATCCAACAGAGAGCCAGCAGGATGCTTAGGGGACTTGAGCATCTCCCCTGGGAAGAGAGTCTGAGAGTCCTGGGGCTGTTTAGTCTGGAGAAGAGAAGCCTGAGAGGGGATCTGATCAATGGCTCTCAATAGCTGAGGGGTGGGTGTCAAGGGGAGGGGGCCAGGCTCTTTTCAGTGATGTGCAATAATAAGACAAGGAGCAGTGGGTTCAAACTTGAACAGAGAAGATTTCAGCTCAGCATGAGGAAAAACTTCTTTAGAGTGAGGGTGACAGAGCCCTGGAACAGGCTGCCCAGGGGGGTTGTGGAGTCTCCTTCTCTGGAGCCTTTCCAACCCCACCTGGATGCATTCCTGTGCAGACTCCCCTAAGTGCTGCTGCTCTGGCAGGGGGGTTGGAGCTGATGATTTCTTGAGGTCCTTTCCAACCTCTGATATACTGTGAGACTGTGATGATTTCAGAATTGTAGGATTAGAGAGTTCTATGATTCCAGGATTCCTAGGATTCTAGGACCCTATGTACCAAAGCCTTCTTGAGGAACGAACAGGGAGGCTGAGAAGTGGCAACTTCCTTCAAACACCTTCAGTAAATCACTTTTTTTTTTTTTTTTTTTTTTTTTTTTATTCTTCCCTTCTCTCCTGACCTGGATCTGGCTGCCAGTGCAGCTGAAAGAAACGAGGAAAGCTTCTCAGTCACCGCCGCTCTGGTTCCTCTTGCACTGCCGCATTTGTCATTGCCAAAACAGCAGCGTTTAATTAAGTGTTGTGAGCAGCCTAGTGAGAAACACACTTTAAATTAAACCTCTGGACATGCAGCTATTGGTTCTTTACCTCCTGAACAATCAGCGGGGTGTTCGGCATAAATTCCTCCTCTCGAGGGAGAAGGCAGCTGTAAGGCACCTCCAGCCATTCAGCAACCAACCCCTGCTTGCCCACCACCAGCTCTTATTAAAGGGCCTTTTAATTATTTCTTCGGTTTAAACGGCGCTCGACGAAGGCGATAATTAATGTGCCCGCCGCTAAACAATTTTATTTACTCTTGATATATTAATGGTATTAAGCAGGGGGTGTGGGGAGTGTGTGTGTGTGGGGGGGGGGCACCAGGAAAAAAAGCCAGAAAACCAACCCAAAAAAAACATGCTGCAGATTCAGGTTGAGCAGAATTACATGGCAAATTATCTTCTTGATGCATCAAGCCGTCGTTAATAAAACGGAATAAATTATTGCAGCATCTCGGCAGCCTCCGACGGGCACCGGGGCTCCAGCATCTCCTTTTTTTTTTGTGTGTGTGTGTGTGTGTGTGTGTGTGTTCAGTGTGTTTTTGCCATTAGAGAAGATGCTTAAATCAACAGAGTTGAGGATAAGATGGAGCTGAGAATCAGATGGACAAAATAATCAGGTGGATAAAATAGTAAGGTGGTTAAAATAATCAGACGGGTAAGATAATCAGATGGCTACAACAATCAGATGGCTACAACAATCAGATGGCTAAAACGATCAGATGGATAAAACAATCAGATGGATAAAATAATCAGATGGATAAAATAGTAAGATGGATAAAATAGCAAGGTGGATAAAATAGTCAGATGGATAAAATAGTCAGATGGATAAAATCATCAGAGGGATAAAATAGTAAGGTGGATAAAATAGTCAGATGGATAAAATAGTCAGATGGAGAAAATAATAAGATAGATAAAATAATAAGAGGGATAAAATAGTAAGAGGGATAAAATAATAAGATGGATAAAATACTGAGAGTAAGAGGCATCAGATGGGTAAAATTATAAGCTGGGTAAAATAAGCAGGATGAAATAATAAGATGGATAAGAGAATAAGGATAAGATGCGTAAGACAGACGAAATTATAAGCTGGGTAAAATAAGCAGGATAAAATAAGAAGATGGATAAGAGAATAAGGATAAGATGCATAAGACAGATGAAATTATAAGCTGGGTAAAATAAGAAGGATAAAATAAGAAGATAGATAAGAGAAAGGATAAGATGCATAAGATAGATAAAATTATAAGATGGAAAAAATAAGAAGGAGAAAATAAGAAGATGGATAAGATAATAAGGATAAGATGCATAAGAGGTAGAATTATAAGGTGGGTAAAATAAGAAGGATAAAATTATAAGACAGATAAGATAATGATAAGATGCGTAAGATAAATGAAATTATAAGATGGATAAAATAATATGGAGAAAATGAGAAGAAGGAAAAAATAATAAGCTGGATAAAATAATAAAATTAAGATACATAAGATGTAAAATAAGAGGGAGAAAATAAGAAGAATAAGATGCATAGGGGGATAAAATTGTAAGATGGATAAAATAAGAAGGATAAAATAATAGGATGGATAAGATAATAAGAACAAGACACATAAGATAGATATAATTGTAAGCTGGATAAAATAATAAGATAGGTAAAATAATAAAGGTAAGATACCCAAGGTGTATAATAAGAAAGAGAAAATAAGAGGAATAAGAGGCATAAGAGGGATAAAATAATAAGAGGGCTAAAATAATAAGATGGTAAAATAATAAGATCGATAAAATAATAGGAAGGATAAAATAATAGGGTGGGTAAAATAATAATAAGGAAATGCATAAGACAGAGACAAATTATAAGATGGCTAAAAGAATAAAGTGGATTATAAAGTAAGGTGGGTGAAAGAATAAGATGGCTAAAATAATAAGGATGAAATAGTAAAGAAGGATGAAATAGTAAAGAAGGATAAAATAGTAAAGAAGGATAAAATAATCAGGTGGATAAAATAATCAAGATAAAATAATAAGATGGATGAAATAATATGAATAAGATGCACAGGATGGATACAATGATCAGGTGGAATAAAACTGAAAGGATGAAGTAAAAAGATTAAGATGGATAAAATTATGAGATGGCTAAAATCAGGAGGAGGGTAAAATTAGAAGGTGGGTAAAATAGTAAGAAGGAAAAAATAATAAAAGAGGTAAAATAATAAGAGAGGTAAAATAATAAGATGGCTAAAATAATAAGAATAAGATGCATGAGGTGAAATTATAAGATGGCTAAAATAATAAGAAGGATAAAACAATAAGATGGCTAAAATAATAAGAATAAGAGGTGCACAAAACACAACAAAACAAAAATCCCCCAACCTGCAAAGTTATTGACTTGTGAGGTTTGTTTGCTTGTTTTTTGTTTTGTTTTTCTTGGGTTTGGTTGTTTGCTTCTTTTTCCTTTTTTTTTTTTTTTTTTTTTTTTTTTTTTTTTTTTTTTTTACTACAGGAGAGAAATATTTCAATTGAAACTGCTCTTTTCTTTACTCCCCTACTCCATAATCATCACCTGAAAAAATAATCATTGTTAGGAGCAGGTAAGAAATATTTTGGTGACACTGAAGCATTTTTCATGCCAGCTGCAGATGTGCATTTATCTCAGGGAAATCCAAATGGTGATTGATGTAGATGGATAAATACAGGCTTGCATACACATGAAGCACAAATCCAGCCTGGGAGAGGAGTGGCTTCAGGGCAGGCTTGAGAAGAAAGACTTGGGGCTTTTGGTTGATGAATAACTCAACACGAGCCAACAATGTACTTCTGCAGCCCAGAAGGCAGCTGTGTCCTGGGCTGCATCAAAAGAAGTGTGACCAGCAGGATGAGGGAGATGATTCTGCCCTGCTGCTCTGCTTTCGTCAGACCCTGCCTGGAGCACTGCATCCAGTTCTGGGGCCCCCAGCACAAGGGCATGGAACTGCTGGAGCAGGTCCAGAGGAGGCCACAAAGATGATCAGAGCTGGAGCACTTCCCCTTAGGGGGACAGGCTGAAGAGCTGGGGCTGTTCAGCCTGGAGAAGAGAAAGCTCCAGGGAGACCTTACAGCAGGCTGCTAGTACCTGAAGGGGGCTGCAGGAGACCTGGGGAGGGCCTTTTGACAGAGGCTTGGAGTGCTAGGATGAGGGGCAACGGCTTTGAGCTGGAAGAGGGGAGACTGAGACTGGAGAGTAGGAAGAAGTTCTTTCCAGTGAGGGTGGTGAGACACTGGAACAGGTTGCCCAGGGAGGTTGCAGATGTCCCTTTCACTGAAGGTGTTCAAGGCCAGGCTGGATGAAGCCTTGAGCAACCTGGTATACTGGAAGTTGTCCCTGTTTATGGCAGGGGGTTGGAATTAGAGAATCTTTAAATTCCCTCCCAGGCCAAAGCAGTCTGGAATTCTATGATTTGCATTATTAAGGCAAATTTAATCCCATCTTGAGTGGGACCATAGTTCCCACCCATCCTGCCTCTTCAGCAGGCTTCTGCAGGCAGACTGATTCTAGCCCAGAGATGCTTCTTAGTCCCACAGGACACTGCTTTTAGAGAATGCTTAGTGACTCTGTCCCCTGAGAAGGGAAAGAACTCATAGATTCATAGAATGGTTTGGGTTGGAAGGGAGCATAAAGATCATCTAGTCCCAACCCCCTGGCCATGGGCTGTAGCACCTTCCACTAGTCTATGTTGTTCAAGACCCCATCCAGCCTGGCCTTGAACCCCTCCAGGGAGGGGGCATCCTCAATCTCTCTGTGCAAACTGTTCCAGTGTCTCACCACCCTCAGAAAAAGAACCTTTCTGCTGGCCTGATGGTGCTGAGCAGCAGCAGAGCTCCAAAGAAAATGAATTTTACCTGTTACAAGAGTGCAGGATGCAGACCGTGTGACAAATCAGAAGACAATTTTGGTTCAGAACACTGGGAAAATATTGAGGTTTTGTTGTCAAAATATTGAGGTTTGGGGGTTTATTTTTGGTTTGGTTTGGGGTTTTTTGTTTGCTTTGTTTCAATTTGGTTTTTTTGTTGTTTGTTTTTTTTTTTTTTTTTCCATCTTAAATATGTTTGTGTATGGGAATCTTACTGTGTGGTTTTAGATTTATTTTGGGGGGATTTTTTGGTTTGCCTTTTTTTTTTCTTTCCAAGGAAAAGTATTTTTATCTTAACAACTGCAAGAAGCTCTGTTTGTGTCCTTCAGCCATAAATCCCCACAGCGATCCCATTTCTCTGCTAATGGAAAGAAAAGGTGAGAGAACTAAAAATAATAATAAAAATACTCCAGGTCCCTACACTTGAATTCAATTAATGCCTCCATCTTCGTCTACCAAACACTTGAGAGAGCTACAATAAGAGGAAATATAGATATAAGTGCTTAAACAAAGTGGTCAACAGTTGCCCAGCCCTGTAACTCCCTCCTCCCTGCTCAAAAAAGCAAATGATCACTTTTATTTTCTCCATTGACTTTAACTGCTTTCACCTTAAAAACCATGCAAATAGTATGAAACCATTATAAATCCCAAGATCCCAGAATGGTGAGGGCTAGAAGGGACCTCTGGAGATCATCCAGCCCAACTCCTCTGCTAAAGGGGTTGTCCAGCTTTGGGCTCCCCAGTTCAAGAGAGACAGAGACCTGCTGGAGAGAATCCAAGGGAGAGCCAGCAGGATGCTTAGGGGACTTGAGCATCTCCCCTGGGAAGAGAGCCTGAGAGCCCTGGGGCTGTTTAGTCTGGAGAAGAGAAGCCTGAGAGGGGATCTGATCAATGACTCTCAATAGCTGAGGGGTGGGTGTCAAGGGGAGGGGGCCAGGCTCTTTTGGGTGGTTCACAGTGATAAGATAAGGACCAATGGGGTCAAACTTGAACAGAGAAGATTTCAGCTCAGCATGAGGAGAAACTTCTCTGCAGTGAGGGTAACAGAGCCCTGGAGCAGGCTGCCCAGGAGGGTTGTGGAGTCTCCTTCTCTGGAGCCTTTCCAACCCCACCTGGATGCATTCCTGTGCAGACTCCCCTGAGTGCTGCTGCTCTGGCAGGGGGGTTGGAGCTGATGATCTCTGGAGGTCCCTTCCAGCCTCTGATGTACTCTGATACTGTGATAAAGCAACACCCACAGCAGCTTGCCCAGCATCACAATGGCCAGGTAGGGTTGGAAGCTTTCCAGAGAAGGAGATTCCACAGCCTCTCTGGGCAGCCTGCTCTAGGGCTCCAGCACCCTCACACCAAGCAAGTTTCTCCTTATTTACATTTTTCTATATAGGCAGGCATATATTCTATGAATTTTATATTCCTCTGTCTTAGGGAGGCCACCATCCTTACTCTCCTGTTTTGAAGAAAAATTCAAAATATTCCATTTTCCAGTTTTATTGTGGAGAATCAAAGAGTTAAAACATCATTGCTAAAATCCATTCCTTACTTACACCAATGAAATTATTCAGACATTGATATGGATGGAAACTTGTGGAGGGCAGATTTAGACTGGAGATTAGGAAAAAATTCTTTCCAGTGAGGGTGGTGAGACACTGGAACAGGTTGCCCAGGGAGGTTGTGGATGCTCCCTCTCTGGAGGTGTTCAAGGCCAGGATGGAAGAGGCCTTGAGCAACCTGGGCTAGTGGGAGGTGTCCGTGCCTGTGGCATGGGGGTTGGAACTAGTTGATTTTTAAGGTCCTTTCCAACCCAAACCGTGCTATGAGTCTATGAATCTATTGATATCATTACTCAATGAGGTAATTCTGGCATTCTAGATGCATTTATAAAGATATTCTCCTCAGTTTGGAAATAACAGCACTGTTTGCTAGAGCTGCTATTAATTAAAATAGTGTCTTCAGGAAATTGAGGGAGGTTCTCCTCCCCCTCTATTCTGCCTTTCTCAGGCCACATCTGGAGTCCTGGATCCAGTTCTGGGCTCCCCAGTTCAAAAGAGACAGGGAACTACTGGAGAGGCTCCAGTGGAGGCTGCAAAAGTGCTGAGGGGCCTGGAGCATCTCTGTGAGGAGGAAAGGCTGAGAGCCCTGGGGCTGTGGAGCCTGCAGAAGAGCAGCCCCAGAGGGGAGCTGAGCAATGCTCAGCAAGAGCTAAAGGAGCTGTGGGGGACAAGAGGCTGGGGCCAGACTCTTGTCAGTGGTGCCCAGGGACAGGACAAGGGGCACTGGGCACAAACTGGATGCCAGAAGGTTCCACCTCAGTATGAGGAGAAAGTTGTTTGGTGTGAGGGTGCTGGAGGCCTGGAGCAGGCTGCCCAGAGAGGTTGTGGAGTCTCCTTGTCTGGAGAGCTTCTAAACTCACTTGGCCATTGTGATTCTTGGCAGCCTGCTGAGGGTGCCCCTGCTTTAGCAAGGAGGTTGGACTGGATGATCTTCCAACCCTAACCATGCTGGGATTCTGGGATGTGACTATTTTTCCTTAGCCTCATCTTCCTAAGCAGCCTAGCCCAAGAGGCTGGCTCTGAACAGGAGGGTGTTGGAGGAGCCCTGAAGATCAAACAAGTCTTGTGTGCTCTCTGCAAAGCAAACTTCATGCCCACTCACACCGAGGGCTGGGGAAGCATAACCTTTAGAGCATCAACACACTAACTGCAGCTGCCTCAACTATGAATCCTGGAGGATTCATGAAGGGACAGGGTCTCCTGCTGCCACCAAATCCCACCCTCACTGCGTGGACCACTTCCAAAATCAGCTGCCTGATGAAGTTGGTGATGGAAGAAAAGAAAAAAGAAAAAAGAACCCCAAAAAACCCCAAAATAACCCCAAACTCCAAACTAAAATCCACTTCTATATCAGGGAAACTAACCATAGTTTAAGGTTTTTCTCTAGAACTCTGGGGTTTGGAATGGTTTGGTGGGTTTTTGTTGGGTTTCTAAATGGAGCTTGAAAATTTATGACCATATAATTACATAAATGTATTTCTATTTGTAAATAGATTATATTTTATATTTATTACAGATTTTCTATACTATGTATAGAATTATATATTTAGGAACTTATCAGAGAATCACAGATTCACAGCATGCAGCAAGTCAGAAGGGACCCTCAAAGGTCATGTTGTCCAATCTTCCTGCAGTCATCAGGGACACCTCCAACTAGATCAGGTTGCTCAGGACCCCACCAAGATCGACCTTGAATGTCTCCAGGGATGGGACCCCAACCACTTCATTAGGCAACCTGTTCTAGTGTTCCACCACCCTCATGGTACAGAACTTCTTCCTAACATCCAACCTAACTCTACCCTCCTCTAGTTCCCTGCCTGATCTAGTTGGAGGCGACCCTGGTCACTGCAGGGAGCTTGGACAAGATGACTTTCAAGAGTCACTTCCAACCCAATGCATTCTCTGATTATGTCTTTTGGTCCTAAATATATAATTATAGATATAATATATAAAATAAATATCTGGGGCATGGTTTAATGGACATGGTGGTGTTAGGCTGATGGTTGGACTTGATGATCTTGGAGGTGTTTTCCAACCCAAACAATTCTATGATTCTATATCATACATTTTATATATAGAATTATATGTTGTATGGTCCTAAAGTTTCAACCTCCACTTAGAAACCCAATAGGAACCTATTTAAACACTCAAAACCCAACAGAGGTTTAGAGAACATTCTTAACCTATGGATAATTTTCTTAACATAGGAATGGATTTTAGTTTGCTATGGCTTTTATTTATGCATTTTTTTAATACAGAAATGGATTTTAGTTTGCTGTGGCTTTTAATTATGCATTTTTTTTAATCCAGAAGTGGATTTTAGTTTGATATGGCTTTTATTTATGCAGTTTTTAAACACAGAAATGGATTTTAGTTTGATGTGGGTTTTATTTATAGAATTTTTTTTTATCATGTGGTCCTAAAATTTCAAACTCTACTGAGAAATCCAACACAAACCCATTAAAACAATCTAAAGGGAAAAAAAAAAGTTGAGTTTTAGATAAAATTCTCAGAGCATGGACAATTTTCTTACTAGGGAAGTGGATTTTTATTTTTAGATCTCTTTTAGTTTATATAGTTTTGTATTATACAGCCCTGAGTTTTCAACCCATGTATTCATTATAATGATATAATGATATATAATGTGTGTATATATATATATAAAATGTATATGTAATATAAAGATTGAATCTGAGGAACTGGTGTATTTGAAGGCACACACATTGCACTGGTAGGATTTGATCCATCAGAATCCATTTAAAAGGACCCATTAGGATCCATTAGAAAGGGTTTCCTAATAAAATGCACCAACATATGGGGAGTGTGGATATCTAAGAGCAACCCTCCAGCATCCTTCTAAGGACTGGGATAACGTTACCCCTACTAAGAGATATGAAAGGAGCACATTTTCTGCTCCAACACTGAGCTGCCTCCTGCTGCTATTGATTTCAGTTAAAGTATTCAGAGGAGCAGACAGGTGCCTCCCAAGGGCAATTCCAAGAATCTCAACTAGAAAGCCCCAATTTGGCTGTTTAAAGAACAAGGATCTCTCCAGCATCGTGACCAGGAGGACGAGGGAGGTGATTCTGCCCCTCTGCTCTGCTCTGGTGAGACTTCACCTGCAGTACTCCGTCCAGCTCTGGTGCCCCCATCACAAGAAGGACATGGAACTGCTGGAGTGAATCCAGAGAAGGCCACAAAGATGAACAGAGGGCTGGAGCACCTCTCCTACAGGGACAGGCTGAGAGAGTTGGGGCTCTTCAGTGTGGAGAAGAGAAGGCTCTAGGGAGATTTTAGAGCAGCTTTCTGGTACCTGAAGTGGGCTACAGGAGATCTGGGGAGGGATTTTGATAAGAGCTTGTAGAGAAAGGAGGAGGGGAGATGAGTTTGAACTGGAAGAGGGGAGGTTCAGACTGGAGCTTAGGAAAAAAATTCTTTCCAGTGAGGGTGGTGAGACACTGGAACAGGTTGCCTAGGGAGGCTGTGGATGCCCTCTCCCTGGAGGGGTTTAAGACCAGACTGCATAAGGCCTTGAGCAACCTGGGCTACTGGAAGGTGTCCCTGTCCATGGCAGGGGATTTGGAACTGGATGATCTTTGAGGTCCTTTCCAAGCCAAACCATTCTATGATTCTGTGATCAGCCTTGAGCTGCTGTGACTCAGAGGTGCCTGAAGGCCATGGGAACGCTTCTCCTGCCTGCTGATCCTTCTGATGCCTGAGCCCCTTTCGGAGCGGCGAGCAGCCCCTGCAGCTTTCACACGGCAGATCTTCTCTGATTATTAATTAGCTAGCGGTATTAATTACGGCTCCTCCAGCCCAGTCCATCTTGCCAGCTTGATTATGCCTCCTTCCTTCAATTCCCTGCAATGAATCATGCCAGGGCACTTAAAAAAGTCGGGAAGACTCACCCTTGTTAGTGGCGTTTGGCTCCCCGCCGTGCAAATGGGAAGTGACACGGGGACTTTGCTCACTGCAAAGTGAGAAGGCAAGGCCACTCTGATGGGGAGAGCTGACCAAAGCCTTTATGACAGCTGACAAATCTCTGTGCCACCTAAAATGGAGCTTCACCCACAGCTCCCAGGGAAAGCTGCCCTCACAGGATCACAGAATGCATCAGGTTGGAAGGGGACCGTCAAAGCTCATCTTGTCCAACCCCCCCTGCAGTCAGCAGGGTCACCTCCAACTAGAGCAGGTTGCTCAGGACTCCATCAAGTTTGACCTTGGTCAAAGTCTTCAGGGCCAGGGCCTCAACCACATCCCTGATCAAACTGTTCCAGTGTTCCACCATCCTCATTGTGAAGAACTTCCTCCTGACGTCCAACTTAAATATACCCTGCTCTGGTTTCAAACCACTGCTCCTTGTCCTGTCACCACATGCCCTTCTAAACAGTCCCTCCCCAGCCTTTCTGTAGGTCTTCTTCAGATACTGAAATGCCTTCTCTTCTCCAGGATGAACAACCCAGACTCTCTCAGCCTGTTTAGAAACAAGCTGCAGGTGGAAAACCCACTTTCCACCTTGCACGAACTTCTCACCACAACTCTGCACCAGCAGCATCCCTCAGAGCTTCATAGAATGGTTTGGGTTAGAAGGGATCTTAAAGGTCATCTAGTTTCAGCCTTCCTGCCATGGGACACCTTCCACAAGACCAGGCTGCTCAACCTGGCCTGCAACACTTCCAGGCTTGGAGCCTCCACAGCTGTTCTGGGTAACCTGTTCCAGTGTTTCATGGCTCTCTCTGTAAAGAATTTGTTCCTATCTCCAGTCTTTATCTCCCTTCATCAAGCTTCAATCCATTCCCTCTCATCCTATCACCACAAGCCTTTGTAAGAAGTCCCTCCCCAGCTTTCCTGTAGACCCCCTAATTAATAGAATAGAATCATGGAATTGTTTTGGTTAAAAAAAGATCTTTAAGATGATAAAATCCAGCCATTAACCCAGCACTGCCAGGTTACCACTAAAGCATCTCTCTCAGCACCACATCTTTTAAACTGGAGCAGGGTAGATTTAGATTGGACATCAGGAGGAAGTTCTTCACAAGTGGATGGTGAAACGCTGGAACAGGTTGCCCAGAGATGTGGTTGAGGCCCTGTCCCTGAAAATACTCAAGTTCAGACTTAATGTGGCTCTGAGCACCCTGTTCTAGCTGGAGATGTCCCTGCTGACTGCAGCAGGGTTGGACAAGATAACCTCTGAGGGTTGCTTCCAACCCAACACAATCTGTGAATCTGTGAATCACCAGGGCTTTCAAACCACTCCAGGGGACTCCACCCCTGCCCTGGGCAGCCTGTGCCAACACTTGACAACCCTTTCAGGGAAGAAACTGTTGCTCATGTCCAACCTAAACCTCCACTGGTGCAATTTGAGGCCATTTCCTTTTGTCCTGTATGGAAATGCTGCTCAAAGTTCTCCCTGGAGCCTTCCTTTCTCCAGACTAAACAGCCCCAACCTTTTTGTCACAGAATTACAGAATTAACCAGGTTGGAAAAGACCTTAGAGAACATCAAGTCCAATCTGTCACCCAGCACATGGGCTGGAAGGGATCAAAATCATCCAGTCCGACCCCCCTACCAGAGCAGGACCATAAAACCTAGCACAGGTTGACAGGAACACATCCAGATGGGTCTGGAAAGTCTCCAGAGAGGGAGACTCCACAACCCCTCTGGGCAGCCTGTTCCAGTGCTCTGTGAGCCTCACACTGAAGAAGTTCCTCTTCATGTTGAGGTGGAACCTCCTGTGCTGGAGTTTCCATCCATTGCCCCTTGTCCTATCCCAGGGTGCAAGTGACCAGAGCCTGTCCCCTCCCTCTTGACCCCCACCCCCCCAATGTTGATAAACATTGATTAAATCCTCTCTCACTTTTCTCTTCTCCAGACTAAAAAGCTTCAGGGCTCTTAGCCTGTAATCAATTAAACCATGGCACTAACTGCTTCATCCAGTCTTATTTTAAACACTTCCAGGGACAGTGACTCCACCACATCCCTGGGCAGCCCATTCCAATGGCAAATCACTCTTCCTGTGAAGAATTTCTTCTTAACATCCAGTCTGAACTTCCCCTGGCACAGCTTGAGACTGTGTCCTCTTGCCTGGGAGAAGAGACCAACCCCCACTTGGCTACAACCTCCTTTCAGGTAGTTGTAGAGAGCAATGAGGTCTCCCCTGAGCCTAGGCTAAACAACCTCCAACCCTCTCTGCCTGGAGAGGTAGAGCTGTGGGAGGGATGGGGTTAAAGAGAGAGAGGAGGGAGAAAAAAAAAAAAAAAAGCCCAGCCGTTGGCGTGAACCTTAAACAAACTTCCAGCAGCATTTTTCTTTCCGCCGGCTGACATTTTTCTTTATGTTCCGTCAGTCATATCTGAGCGATCAGACAGCTTCTCCACGTGGTGCACCCACCAGGATTATTATCTCGAGCAAAAGCCCAGAGCTCATTGTAGCAGGCATGTAATTCTTTACAATGTATGCCACGTTAACTGTGTTGGGTTATCTATTCAACAGCTGACTGAGCTGGGCTCTCAAGCTCTTCTCAACAACCATGTAAGAAGCGATGACAATTGTACTACTTCATAACGGCTGCATGCAACTCTGACACACACTTCACAGCAACCAGTCATCTATATAAACCAATTTCAAGAGCAAAATTGCATGGTGCCTCCACTCTGTTATAAACACAATGATATCCACTCAAAGCTGATAAATGCGCTGCGGTTCTCCAGAGCTTTAAAGAACAACTTTCCCCCTCCCCCCCTCCCCGCCGACCCGCACCCGCCAGCTCTCCGCAGCTGAGTCAACCTCTTCATGCCCCACTTGGTCACTGGGGGATGGACAAAAGCCAGTCGATTTCTGGCACTGAGGTGATGCCAACACTCGGGTTTCATGGTCCTCTTTATGCCCCACTTGGTCACTGGGGGATGGACAAAAAGCCAGTGATTTCTGGCAGTGAGGTGATGCCAACACTCGGGTTTCATGGTCCTCTTTATGCCCCACTTGGTCACTGGGGGATGGACAAAAAGCCAGTGATTTCTGGCACTGAGGTGATGCCAACACTCGGGTTTCATGGTCCTCTTTATGCCCCACTTGGTCACTGGGGGATGGACAAAAAGCCAGTGATTTCTGGCACTGAGGTGATGCCAACACTCGGGTTTCATGGTCCTCTTTATGCTCCACTTGGTTGCTGGGGGATGGACAAAAAGCCAGTGGAGTGGTGGCACTGAGGTGATGCCAGCACTCGGGTTTCATGGTCCTCTTTATGCCCCACTTGGTCACTGGGGGATGGACAAAAGCCAGTGGATTTCTGGCAGTGAGGTGATGCCAGCTCTGGGGTTTCATGGTCCTCTTTATCCCCCAGTTGGTCACTGGGAGATGGACAAAAAAAACAGTGGAGTGGTGGCAGTGAGGTGGTGCCAGCACTGGTGTCTCATGGTCCTCTTTATCACAGTATCACAATACCACAGTATCAGGTACATCAGAGGTTGGAAGGGACCTCCAGAGATCATCAGCTCCAACCCCCCTGCCAGAGCAGCATCACTTAGGGGAGTCTGCACAGGAATGCATCCAGGTGGGGTTGGAAAGGCTCCAGAGAAGGAGACTCCACAACCCTCCTGGGCAGCCTGTTCCAGGGCTCTATCACCCTCACTCTAAAGAAGTTCCTCCTCATGTTGAGCTCAAATCTCCTCGGTTCAAGTTTGAACCCATTGGTCCTTGTCTTATTATTGCACACCACCGAAAAGAGCCTGGCCCCCTCCCCTTGACACCCACCCCTTAGCTATTGATAGACATTGATCAGATCCCCTCTCAGTCTTCTCTTCTCCAGACTAAACAGCCCCAGGACTCTCAGTCTCTCTTCATAGGGGAGATGCTCACATCCTCTAATTATCCTCATGGATGCCCCAGTTGGTCACAGGAAGAGGTACAAAAAAACCAGTGGATTGGTGTCAGCGAGGTGATGCCAGCACTGGGGTTTCATGGTCCTCCTCAAAGATGATATGTAAAGTAATAGAATTGTTGTCAGGCCTCTAAGATCATTGAGTCCAACTATCAGCCTCAGAGGCTGGAGTCCAACTGTTGACCTATGATGATCAAGTTCAACCATCAACCTAAGAGGCTGGAGTCTAACCATTGACCTAAGATGATCAAGTCCAACCATCAACTTAAGAGGCTCAAGTCCAACCATTGACCTAAGATCACCAAGTCCAAATGCTCACCTAAGATGATCCAATCCAACCATCAACCTAAGAGTCTCAAGTCTAACCACTGACCTTAGATCATCGAGTCCAACCATCAACCTACGATCATGGAGTCCAACTATCAACCTAAGAAGCTCGAGTCCAACCGTCAACCTAAGATCATTGAGCCCAACCATCAACCTAAGAGCATCGAGTCCAAGAGCTGACCCAAGAACATCAAGTCCAGCTGTCAACCTAAGATGGTCGAGTCCAACCACTGACCAGTCAGCAACCTAAGATCACTGATTCCAACCATCATCCTGAGATCATCAAGTCCAACCATCAACCTGAGATCGTTGATACCAACCATAATCCTGAGATCATCAAGCCCAACCATCAACTTCTCTATGCATATATAGAGGTCTCAAAAAGATATAGAGGGATCACTAGGTTGTCTCCACAAGTCTATAGCAGCCTAGAGGGGATGAATATGCAGCTATAGGATTCTTTCCTCCTTTTCTCCAGACTAAACATCACCAGCTGCTCCCCACATACATTGTTCTCCAGACCCTGCCAGGGAGCTGCTTCCACAAGCTCTAAGAGCTTCTCAAAAGAGTTTTAATTTGTTTGCCAGTCTTTAATCCATCCTTTTGTTAGGGTGCTGGGTCTTCAAGTACTTCTGAAGGACTTTGTGGTTGCTATAGGTATTTTATTCCATGGTAAGGGTTATGTTGCATGTAATCCCATGAAAAGTTACAGTAATTAATTGGAAAATTGCTAAGGAGTTGGTAAGTATTTAATGGCCTAATTAAGGGCTTGTTTTCTCTTAGCAGCTCATCAGATAGAATGCTTTGGACAGGCATTGGAATGGGCTGCCCAGGAGGGAGGTGGTGGAGTCACCATCCTTGGAGGTGTTCAAGGAATGTGTGGAAATGGCACTTTGGGCCATGGCACTTTGGGCAATGGTGGTGTTGGGTTGAAGGTTGGGCTCAATGATCTGAGAAGTCTTTTCCAACCCAAACCATTCTATTTAGACTACATGTTGGAAAGTAAGGGTAGTGAGACACTAGAACAGGTTGTTCTCCACAGAGATGTTCAAGGCCAGATTGCACGGGGCACTGAGCAGTGCGGTCTAGTGGAAAGTGTCGCTGCCCAAGGCAGAGGAGTTGGAACTGGATGATCTTTAAGATCCCTTCCAACTCCAAACTGTTCTTTGATTCTATGATGCTGGCTGCAGACCTGTGAGCCTCTCATTCTAGAAGTGCCCAGCAACCAGATGTGGGGAATGGGAGCTCCTAACCATAGGCAATGAAACAGCCTCCCAGCTTTGGGCTCCTTCAGCGAATATGAAAGAGAAACCAGAAGATCACCTTGCAAAGGAAAGATGAAATGTAGCCACAGGGATCTTGATTTAATGAACCCTGTAATTGAACAGCAGCATAAGACAGCCTGAGAAAGCACAACAAGGATTATTTATTTTTTACAAATTCAGATAAAGGATGGGATCAATCCCTGTTTGGTTTGCATTGTTCAATTAGACTACAAACATATCCGGGTCTGAGCTAGAGCAGAATTAATTCTCTATTCAGGGCTGTGATTTCCCAGCTAAGGCTCTGCTCTGTGAGGCACTTGCTGAAGTTTAGGGCAGGGTGGCACAGCCAGGGGCAGCTGCTAGCAGGGAGAAGCTGATGGGGAGAGGTCCTGCCAAGGGCTGGCTGCAGAAATGCTCTGCCTGAGACTTGCTCCTCTGCACACCAAGGGCACTGCCACAGCTTGTGCCACACCTTGGGGTGCCACAAGGCAGAGGTGGGACCTGAGGGGAGGAGCAGCCAGGACAGGGGACCTTCAGCTGCCCAACAGAGGATTGCAGTTCCCACCTGCTGCTGAGCAGTCTGGGACTTTCCCAGTGCCTGCCCCAGTGTCAGACTTCACAAGCATTGTCAGCTTGGCTTTGCTTCTTGCATAAAGCTTTAAAAATCCAGTTTTGTACAAGAGGGGCACTGTCCTCCACCAACCATCTGGTGGAGGGCCTTGACCACAACTCTGATGAGGAGCAGCTGAGGGAACTGCGTTTGTTTAGTCTGAAGAAGAGGAGGCTGAGGGGAGACCTCATTGCTCTCTACAGCTCTCTGAAAAGAGGTTGGAGCCAGGTGGGGGTTGGTCTCTTCTCACATACAAGTGACAGGACAAGAGGAAATGGCCTCAAGTTGTGCCATGGGAGGTTCAGGTTGGATATTAAGAAAAAATTCTTCACAGAAAGGGTTCTCAGGGTGGAGTTACCATCCCTGGTGGTGTTTAAGAGACATGTGGATGTGGTGCTGAGGGACATGGTTTACTGGTAGTGGGGGATTGCAGGCGCGGGGGTGGACTTGATGATCTCCTCCCTGGAGGTGTTCAAGGCCAGGTTGGATGAAGCCTTCAGCAGCCTGGTTTAGTGGGAGGTGTCCCTACCAGTGGCAGTAGGGGTTGGAATTAGGTGATCTTCAGGGTCCCTTCCAACCCAAACCATTTTAAAAATCTCAGAAGTCTTTTCCAACCTCAGCATTTCTATTCTAACTCTCCTCTCCTCTCCTCTCCTCTCCTCTCCTCTCCTCTCCTCTCCTCTCCTCTCCTCTCCTCTCCTCTCCTCTCCTCTCCTCTCCTCTCCTCTCCTCTCCTCTCCTCTCCTCTCCTCTCCTCTCCTCTCCTCTCCTCTCCTCTCCTCTCCTCTCCTCTCCTCTCCTCTCCTCTCCTCTCCTCTCCTCTCCTCTCCTCTCCTCTCCTCTCCTCTCCTCTCCTCTCCTCTCCTCTCCTCTCCCTCTCCTCCCAACCCTAATTCATTGTTCCACAGCAGAGTTTATTGTTAAGGAGACAACACTGATCCACCCAGAAAGGTTCCCTCATCCTGAGCAGCTCTAAGCACAGCTCACAGCATGAGGCACTGGCTCAGAATTAACTTTGCTCCCCAGATTGGGCTGCAATCCTCGTTTTACTCTAATTTAACCTTTCCTAGTTAATTTACATCGGTTCAGCTTGCCAGCCTGTACCTGCCAAAGTGCTCATCCTCCATCAAGTGTCTGGGCGTGGAAAGGGCTGCTCTCTGTCGGCTCTGTACCCAGGATCCCTCATTAAAGTCCTTAAAAACCTTTAATGTGACGAGAGGAGACAGGGAGAGCAAAGACAAATAAGAGAGAATCTTTCAATTACTTTAATCACGGCAGCTTTCGAACCCCCATCAAAACACAGCGTGGGATGAAACTTCCTGCAGTGTGCCCCTTTCCCTTGCCCTTCTCCTAGCCCTTCCCCTTCCCTTTTCTTTTCCTTTTCCATTCCTCTTCCTTTTTCCCTCTCCCCTTCCCCCTCCCTTTCTCTTTTCCTTTTTCCTCTCACTTTCTCTCTTTGCCTCCCTTTCTGTCATTTCCTTACCCTTTTCCTTCCTGCTTGTCTTTTATTTCTTCCCTTTCCCCTTCCTCTTTCCTTTCTCCTTATTTTTCCACTCCTGCTTCACTTTCACTTTTTCTTTTTCCTCTCCTTTCCCCTTCCTTTTCCCCTTCCCTTTCCTTTTCTCTTGTTTTACCTTCTCTTTTCCTTCCCCTTGCCTTCCCCCTCTCCTTCTCCTTCCTTTTCCCCTTTCTCTTTCCTTTTCACTTTCTCTTTCCCCTTTCCCTTTCCCCTTTCCCTTTCCTTTTCCCTTTCCCTTTCCCCTTTCCCTTCTCCTTCCCCTTCTCTTTCCTTTTCCCTTATTTTCTTTCTCCTTTATCTCCTCCTTCTCCTCTTTCTCCTCCTTCTCCTTCTCCTTCTCCTTCTCCTTCTCCTTCTCCTTCTCCTTCTCCTTCTCCTTCTCCTTCTCCTTCTCCTTCTCCTTCTCCTTCTCCTTCTCCTTCTCCTTCTCCTTCTCCTTCTCCTTCTCCTCCTTCTCCTCCTTTCCTTTCCTCTCATTCATCCACAGACTGGGATCCCCATCCCATCTCAGCAGCCCCAGTTAAGGAGCACATCTCTCTTCTGGGAAGGGGCAGGAATAAGAAATCTCTGCCACACTTGCAGTAAAGGATGAAATGTCCTGCAGGTGACCTGGACAGTTGTTCCCCCTGGTGTGTCTCACACATTCACAAAGCTCCTGCATGCTCTACCCAACGTCACCACCTCCACCAGCCCTTTCTGTCCTAAATGAAGCTGCAGCCAAGGGTTTGCTGGAGCCCCAATTCCTGGCCAACAAGACCAGTAAATTGCTGCTTTCTCACCCAGGAGGCCTTTTCTTCATTGTGAGCCTAAATGTCCCTGCTAAGGCTGGCGATTAAGAGCCATTTAAGAGGGAAAAAAAATAATAAAACACAAAATTATGGAGAAAGACAGGGCTGGTGCCAGTGGGAACTGGGAACTGGGAACTGGGGAAAACAAAGGTGTGGGAACAAAGGGGACATCTGGAGCGTGGCACCATGCTCTCTGCCACTTAGGAGTGGGGAACACACCCAAAATGAGACCATTTTGTGTTTTCATGGCCAAATTTATTAATGAATTTTATGCCTCTGCAGCAGAGCAGAGCTCCAACCTCCATCTGTCACCAGGCACAAGGTGCAGGGCACGCTCCTCTCCCCATCACTCTTAGGGTGATGGCCCACCACCTAACAGCCCTGCAATGGGATTTGGAGAATCATTTTTGCCACCAGGCACCTAGCTCAAGACATAATTCCTTCCCCATCACTCCCAGGATGATGGTCCCACCACTGAATATCCCTGGAAGGGGATTTTGGGGATCATTTCTACCAGCAACAACCTGCTGAATGGCATGATCTCCTCCTCATCACTTCCAGGATGCTTGTGCCACCACCAAGCATCCCTGGAAGGGGATTTGTGGGGACAATGTCTGCCACCAGGTACCTAGCTTAGGGTATGGTTCCTTCTTTATCGCTCTTGGGATGATGGTCCCACCACTGAGCATTCCTGGAAGGGGATTTGGGGGACAATGTGTGCTGCCAGGCACCTAGCTTAAGGCATTGTTCCCTCTCTATCGCTCTTGGGATGATGGTTCCACCACTGAGCATCCCTGGAAGGGGATTTGGGGGAGCATTTCTGCCATCAGGCACCCTGTGCAGGGCATGGTCCCCTCTCTATCACTCTCGGGATGATGGAATGGGATTTGGGGCATCATTTCTCCCACCATCAACCCAGTGAGGCTGCCTGGTGTCATCTCATTCCCACCTTGAGCAGCAGGCAACAGAGTGGAAAGATCAGCAGAGCCTCTCCCCTTCCATCAATTGAAGCCATACCAGGAAAACTAAGACAAAAGTGGGCTGCTGAACACCAAAACTCCTCCTGCAGCAAGAAACAATTCATCCACATCCTATGGGTTTTTTTTTTTCCTCAACGTCAGGTTTTTAATCCTCCCTTAAGCACTTTCAAAGTGCTCAATTTTGGTCTCATTTGAATGTAAATCAGCCTGCGTGCCTGCAGAACTTAGAGAACTTTTTTTGTTGTTGTTGTTCTCCTGAGCAGGCTGCTTTGGCAGGTACCTTCCTCCAAGATCACCCAGCTTTCCTTTGAAATTTCAAAAGCCTTGGTTTTAATCCCTTGAGCTGGCCTGCTACCTTGCACCATCTGTTCTGGGGTTTTTGTTATAAGCAAGGAGCACCTGCAGAGTTTTGCAACATTTCAAGCTGTCTGTGGACACAAATCCAAGTAATTCTCATTTCCGTCGACTAAAAGCAGCCATTCAGGTGCTGCTGCTTCACCTTGCACCAATCTCTCACCACAGCTCTGCACCAGCAGCGTTCCCCAGAGCTTCATAGAATGGTTTGGGTTGGAAGGGACTTTAGAGATCACCTAGTTCCAATCCCCCTGCCATGGGCAGGGACACCACCCCTTAGACCAGGTTGCTCAAGGCCTCATCCAACCTGGCCTTGAACAGTTCCAGGGAGGGGGCATCCACAACCTCCCTGAGCAACTTGTTCCAGTGTCTCATCACCCTCACTGGAAAGAATTTCTCCCTGATATCCAATCTAAATCTCTCCTCTTCCAGCTCTTTGAGCAACCTGTTCTAGTGGGAGCTGCCCCTGCCCATGGCAGGGGGATTGGAACTAGGTGATCTTTAAGGTCCCTTTCAACCCAAACCATTCTATGATTCTATGAAAATGACTTTTTCCAGCAATGAAACTGCTCAGAGAGGTAGCAGTAAGAGAGTGCCACCATAGCTTCCCATACCCACCCATACCTGCCCATATCATGTAGGGAACATTTCATGTCCAAAGGCATCCTTATCATGTACCTGGGTGGGCATGAAAGACTTTTCTGGCATCTTGGGCAAACAAAATATCTATTGGAAAGCTGGGGTATGTTTAGAGTTCATTATCCAGAGCTCTTCATGACTGATAAAGCCCTCACACTGACACATCAGGGCACACCAGCTGATTCTGGAGAGAGTATCTCTGTGGTGGGCTTCCAAACTATACACAAGCACAGAAATGATGGACCTGCTGCATCATCACAGTCATCAGACAGATGCTGAACATCATCTTACAGATGTGCAAAGTGACCCACAATACTGGACATGGGAGACCTTCTCTACAACTCCCTGAAAAAAAGATTGGATCCCGGTGGGGGTCGGTCTCTTCTCCCAAGGAATGAGTGATAGGAAAAGTGGAAACAGGCTCAAGTTGCACCAGGGGAGGTTTGAACTGATTGCTCCATATCTTTGCTGCTTTTCCAGCTTTACCAAGTGAAACCATACCTTCACTCTTCCCCCAGTGTCTAAATTTGGAATAACCTTTCCTGCAGTCTGGAAAGGAACTGGGAGAAGGGCTGGCTCCTGCTGGAAAATGTCAGCTCCTGGGAAGGGAGAAGGGAGAAGGGAGAAGGGAGAAGGGAGAAGGGAGAAGGGAGAAGGGAGAAGAGAGAAGGGAGAAGGGAGAAGGGAGAAGGGAGAAGGGAGAAGGGAGAAGGGAGAAGGGAGAAGAGAGAAGGGAGAAGGGAGAAGGGAGAAGGGAAAAAGAGGAGAGGAGAGGAGAGGAGAGGAGAGGAGAGGAGAGGAGAGGAGAGGAGAGGAGAGGAGAGGAGAGGAGAGGAGAGGAGAGGAGAGGAGAGGAGAGGAGAGGAGAGGAGAGGAGAGGAGAGGAGAGGAGAGGAGAGGAGAGGAGAGGAGAGGAGAGGAGAGGAGAGGAGAGGAGAGGGAGAGGAGAGGAGAGGAGAGGAGAGGAGAGGAGAGGAGAGGAGAGGAGAGGAGAAGAGAGGAGAGGAGAGGAGAGGAAAGAGAAGAAAAGAAAAGAAAAGAAAAGAAAAGAAAAGAAAAGAAAAGAAAAGAAAAGAAAAGAAAAGAAAAGAAAAGAAAAGAAAAGAAAAGAAAAGAAAAGAAAAGAAAAGAAAAGAAAAGAAAAGAAAAGAAAAGAAAAGAAAAGAAAAGAAAAGAAAAGAAAAGAAAAGAAAAGAAAAGAGAAGAAAAGAAAAGAAGAAGAAAAGAGAAGAAAAGAGAAGAAAAGAGAAGAAAAGAAAAGAAAAGAAAAGAAAAGAAAAGAAAAGAAAAGAAAAGAAAAGAAAAGAAAAGAAAAGAAAAGAAAAGAAAAGAAAAGAAAAGAAAAGAAAAGAAAAGAAAAGAAAAGAAAAGAAAAGAAAAGAAAAGAAAAGAAAAGAAAAGAAAAGAAAAGAAAAGAAAGCAGAAAAGGCAAGAAAGCAGCAAGACAAATGAGTGCTTCCCTCAGGTCTAACGCCAGCCAGCCCCACAGTACTTAATTTCTCGCCTCTCCTGTTAGCGACTGCACAAAGGTAAAAATAACAGGCTAGTTATAAACTAGTACTATGATGATGACATTGTGAATTATTTAAAAAGGGCATATTCAGTGTGACCATAGAGCCATCAATCATAATAGACATTGATGAGAAAAAGAGGTTTCAGTCACTTCCTATCTGCCAGGAGAACAATTCTATCTCGCAGGTAGCTGTGAAGTGCCGCTGACCCGATGTCACTCGCATTGTTGCTCTCCCCTTTGAACGGGGAGAGCAGATTCTCTCAATATTAGAATCGAATGAGTAAATAAATTCTCAGTTCACCGCCAACACTCCTTCAGAGTGCACACTTCAATTTGTCTAACAATGGGGAGGACAGGAAAGCAGAAATCTCTTCAAGCCGGGATGAATTTTTTATGGCTGCTCCGATCCCGCTGCAAAGAATGGGGAGGAAGGGAGGGGGTTTAAATGGGAGCGGTGCTGCTTTTAGCAGGAGCCCCCAGAGACGGAGTCTTGGGGAAGTGTTTTGTGTGGAATTCAGACCTTTCCCTTCCTCCCAACGCTGCTTCCACCACCGTATCGCTCCTTGGTGGTGCTCACCTTGAGCTCTCCAATAGGAAATGCAAACAGCCCCCTTACAGAATCCCAGAATCCCAGCATTGGGGGTGGGAGGGAGGGGGTTTGGAAGGGAAGATTCAAAATTCGTGGATGAGTTGAGTCTCAGTTAAGTTGCAAATGGCCAGAAATTATTTTCTCAGTACAAAAGTTATCTCAGTAAGCTCAACTCAAGCAATTAGAATCACAGAATGGCAGGGGTTGGAAGGGACCTCTGGAGATCATCCAGTCCAATTCCCTTGCTAAAGCAGAGGCCCCCACAGAGCTTGCCCAGGATCACAATGGCCAGCTGGGGTTGGAAACTCTCCAGAGAAGGAGACTCCACAACCTCTCTGGGCAGCCTGCTCCAGGCCTCCAGCACCCTCACACCAAACAACTTTCTCCTCATCTTCAGATGGAACCTCCTGGCTTCCAGTTTGTGCCCAGTGCCCCTTGTCCTGTCCCTGGGCACCACTGACAAGAGTCTGGCCCCAGCCTCTTGCCCCCACAGCTCCTTTAGCTCTTGCTGAGCATTGCTCAGCTCCCCTCTGGGGCTGCTCTTCTGCAGGCTCCACAGCCCCAGGGCTCTCAGCCTTTTCTCCTCACAGAGATGCTCCAGGACCCTCAGCATCTTTGGAGCCTCCACTCTCCCCAGTCATTCCCTGTCTCTCTTGACCTGGGAAGCTCAGAACTGGGCCCAGTGCTCCAGTTGGGTCCCTGATGTCTCATCACCTCCAAACACTGAAGTATCACAGACAGGTCTGTTTTACCAACGCAAAGACTCTGATGGCTTTCAAAGGAGAGAGAGAAGGAAACTCTACAGCTTTTAATTTGTGCTGGATTAATCTGGGAGAAACTCTTTCACCTGATGCCCCACATAATTATATCTGAAATTTTCCCTCAGCTCACAGGTTCCATCAGTGGTGGCTCCTCTAATTAGCTGATGGGTTCCTAAGGAGGCAGAGGAGGAATGATAGGTGCAGAGCTCCACCCTCACACAATGAATGTACTTCCAGCACCACAGGGACGTGTCCCCATTCCAGGTCAAGCTGCACCAAATCCCACCAAGCCTCCAGCACCATGGTCATGTGTGGGTGATGCAGGGGTGGGAGGATGCAGAGATGTGATGATGGAAGGGAAGAGGGCACATGGGGATGGAAGGGATGTGGGGATGTAGGGGTGCAAGACTGTGGGGATATGAGGATGGAAGGGATGTGGGGATGCTGGGCTGCAGACAACGTGGCGGTAGAGGTGATGCAGGGATGTGAGAAGTGGGAATGCTGGGATGTGAGTATGTGGCTGATGTAGGAACGTGGAAATGCAAGACTGTGGGGACATGGGTAATACAGGGATGTAGGGGTGTGGGATGTGGAGGTGAAGGGATGTGGGAATCCAGGTATGCGAGGGTGTGGGGATATGGAGATGCAGGAATGCAGGAGTTGCAGGGATGTGGGGATACAGGCAATGTGGGGATATAGGCAATGTGGGGATGCAGGAATGTTGGGGATATAAGGATGTGGGGATACAGAGATAATGCAGCAGGCCTCCCTGGCTGCTCCATCCCCACTTAGCCCCAAGCCCACAGTGCCTGCAGCACAGTTCCCAGCACTTTGCCTGCTCCTCATCTTCATCCCCTCCCCATGCCAGCAGCTCATCCTGGGAGTTTATTCATCTCTGCCTAACCCTCGTGCAGCTTCAAGACTCTACATCACCACTTAATTGTTACTAACAGGTAAATCAAAGGTAAAAAAGAGAACTAATTAATTTCCCAGCCCGCTTTTATTTTACTGTTAGTGTTTTGAGAAAATATAACTAAACCCCCATTAGTGTTAAGGTAAAGCCCATGAAACAACATAATATAATGCAAGAAAGACATTTAATAGCATGGAGGAATGTTAAATTACTAATTAACTCCAAGTTACTGTATAAAAAAGCCTAGTAATTTACAGGATTATTGCAATCTGCAGCTCAGATTGCCACAAGGGTCAGCCAGAGAGCATCGCCTCCTATTTCTTTCAGCCTGGTGGTTATTGGAGAATCCTTCCCCGCATTAAAATCTCCTGTCCTTACCCACAGTTCAGTGCTGCTAATTAGCAGCAGTAGAGATTTCCCCAGCAGTGAGGGTTGGGGTTTTTTTTGTGTGTGTGTGGAGGGTTTTTTTTTGCTGTCTTTGAGGGATTTTTTACCCCATGTTCAGCTGCCAAATGTTACCAACTGCTCAAGATGCTTCCACTCACCCAACGTCCGGCCGCTCACCACCGCTGCAGGGTTCAAAGCTCAGGGTGGGATAAAAAGGGGAAAAAAAAAAAAAACAAACAAACCACTAATCAAATTATTTGTCCTGCTCTTTGTTACAGCCAGCCAGGTTAGCAGCAACCTTTCCCTGAGCTTTTTTTTTTTTTTTCATTCCCCACCTCTTTTTCCTTCCTAACAGCTCAACCTGGAAGCCCTCCAGTACATAGCTTTTTTTGTGTGTGTGTGTCTTCAAAAGCAACTCTTTCCTCACTCTATTTAAACTTTTATTTAAACAAGAAAGCAAGAGGAGGCATCTTTTCGGGGTGGGTTTTGGTGTGGTTTTGTGGTTTGGGTTTGTGTTTTTTTTTTTTCCCACTCTTAACCTAAACATATAAGGAGAATGCCACAACTTTGATTAATAATTGATTAAATAAACCACCCGCCCATCAAAGGCAGGAAGAGGAGCTGCTCCACAGAATCAAATGGAGCTTTGTTGTCTCAAACGCTGCTCAGATCGACTCGTTGCACGTTAATGGTGGAGGTTAGAAATGGCAACTGCTCCCAATGAATTTATTACTAGTAGTGGCAAGAAAAATAGAATTTAAGTCCTTTTTTCTTTCTTTTTTTTTTTTTAATCCTAATTAAGCACCAACAATCAGAAAACACAGAAATGAAGAGGCTGATCTCACAGCCTTCCTCTGCTCCTCTCTTCTTTTGTTGGCTTTATGACTAATTTATGTTTAACCTTCTTGAGACATCGCGGCCACAGCACACTTCCTTAAAAAGAAAAACCTGAAAGCAACTTTTGCTGGTGACCAACAGCAGGGCAAAAGGTCTGGGGAGGTGGGGAAAGGTTTGGAATTGAAAGAGGTGATGCATTTCACAATGGTGGAGGGGTGGTGGAGTCACCATCCCTGGAGGTGTTCAAGAAATGTGCGGACTTGGCACTTGGGGGCATGGTTTCATGGCCATAGTGGTGCTGGGTTGATGGTTGGACTTGATGATCTTAGAGGGCTTTTCCAAGCCAAGCAATTCTGTGATCTCCTTCACCCTCCTCTTCACAGGAGTGAGAGCAATCAGGGAACAACCACTAATTGCTTCATCAAAACGAAGCTTCTCCGTCGTCATACCAATTATTGCACCATCGCGGTACAGAGTTTCCTCATGGACAAATCAAATCAGATTGCTGCCTGGCAACAGAGTTCCAGCAACCATATTCTCCTATTTCCAACATATTTCATGAAAACAGGGCTGGGATTTGAGGCTTCACCTGTTCCAAATTTGGGGCTTCATCTTTTCCAAATCTCTGCCAAAATCTCCTTGGTTTATCCAAAGCTGGTGACAGCACAAAGCTCTCAACCACACTCCTGCTTCATTTACACATGAGACAGGGTTGTAAAACCTACTTAGGACACGAGTGGAGCATTCATGGTGCTGACAAGAATAAATTCACTCAGTCAATGATCAAAACAGTAGCCCAAGGGTAACAAAGAACAAGTGTCAGCCACATTTGCTCTGAAGCTCCACCAAAATCCTCCCTCTGGGAATTCCAGTCGTGCTGCTCTATATCTATATCGGTACCAGATTTGATTGTGTTTTCCAAAGGGAGGTGGATACAAAGGGCACAGGGGCTGCCTTTTGAGGGTCTTTAGTGGTCAAGAACTTTTCAACTGGCTTAGTTTGCCTTCTAAAGATGATGACCACAATATTCCTAAATGAAGTGCATTACTAAGTGCTCAAAGATTCCTCTTTTTTTTTTTCTTCATGATGTTCAAGGATCAGCATCTATCCTAGTGCCTGGAGATGTGTATTTTTATGCTGTGTGCATATAGATATTTATATTTTCTGTATCCATGCTGTAATTTCAGTGCTATTCCTTAAATATTCCTTGAATTAACCAGAGCTTTAGGATTTGATCGAACTCTTTAGGTTTTTCAGAGTTTTAATGGGTTTGTGCTGGGTTTCTAAATGGAGGTTGAAAATGTAAGACTGTGTAATAGATACTCATAGATATATATAAGCCATAAAATGCATGCATATATGTTTTATATAGCATATGTATAATTATAGTTAGGAACATATTACAGAATCACAGAATGCCTCAGGTTGGAAGGGGCCCTCAAAGGTCATCCTGCCCAACCCCCCCTGCAGCCAGCAGAGACGTCTCCAACTAGGTTGCTCAGAGCCCCATCAAGCCTGATCTTGGATGTCTCCAGGGATGGGGCCTCAAACACATCTCTGGGCAAACTGTTCCAGTGTTCCACCACTCTCATTGTGAAGAACTTCATCCTAATGTCCAGCCTAAACCTTCCCTGCTCTAGCTTCAAACCATTGCCCCGTGCCCTATCACTACAAGCCCTTCTCAACAGTCCCTCTCCAGCCTTCCTGTAAGTCCCATTCAGATGCTGAAATGCTGCTCTAGGGTCTCTCTGGAGCCTTCTCTTCTCCAGGCTGATCAGCTCAAACTCTCCCAGCCTGTCCTATCAGAGGTGCTTCAGCCCTCTGATCATCTTTGTGGTCCTCCTCTGGACCTGATCCAGCAGGTCCATGTTCTTCTTGTGTTGGGAACTTCAGAGCTGGACACAGCACTGTAGGTGAGGTCTCAGCAGAGCAGAGCAGAGCAGAGCAGAGCTGCAGAATCCTCTCTCTCCATCTGCTGGCCACACTGCTTTTGACACAGTCCAGGCTGCCATTGGCCTTCTGGGCTGCAAGTGCCCATTGCTGGCTCATGTCCAGCTTCTCATCCACCAGCACTCCCCAGTCCTTCTCTGTAGGGCTGCTTTCAGTCTCATAATCCCCCAGCCTGGATTGATATTGAGGATTGCCCCAACCTAGCTGCAGGACTTTACACTTTGATTTATTGAACCTCATGATGTTCTCCTCAGCCTACTTCTCCAGCCTGTCCAGGTCCCTCTGGATGGATCCCATCCTTTAGTCTTATCAACCACACCACTCAGCTTGGTGTCATCTGCAAACCTGCTGAGGGTGCCCTCAACCTCACTGCCTGCACCATTGATGAAGACACTGAACAGCACTGGTCCCAGTGGAGCTTACCAAGATATTCCTGCCCATCATGAAGGGAGCTCAAGATAAAGGCCCACAGCTCACATTTTCCTTCCCCAAGCCTTGCCAGCCACTCACCACTTGGAAAGCTCTTAAATATCTCCAATACCAAGCATATGCTACAACATATTTCTCTCTGACAAAAATAGAAATTTTTGCACCCAAGTGATTGCAGAAACCAGGGGGAGATGGGCAGAGGGTAGAAGTCAAACCCAGGTTGTTGCTCTCTGGGTTTTTGGTGGGATTTGGAGTGGTTTTTTTTATTTTTTCTTCCACTGTATTAACTTTGTTTTGCTTTCAGTGTCCACTAATCACTTACTTAAAGCATCATTTTCACCTCATTCTTTTCACAGAGAACATTAGGGGGTTGGAAAGAACCTCAAAAGATCACTTAGTTCAACCCTCCCTGTCATTGCAGGATCATCTAGAGTAAGTCACACAGGAATGTGTCCAGGCCAATACCCTGGCAAAAAAAAGCAGACAGTAAGGCAAGTGATGGGAGCAGAACATGAAAAAACGCAGCTAAATTTCCACAGAAACAGAGAATTTTGGTTGGAAAAGACCTTAAAGATCATCAAGTCCAACCAGTAACTCAGCACTGCCAGATCACCACCATATCATGTCCCTCAGCACCACATCTCCATGGCTTTGAAACTCCTCCAGGGATGGGGACTCCACTACAGCACTGAACAGGGCTTGACAAACCTTTTGGGAAGGAAGTTGTTCCTCATGTCCACCATAAACCTTACTTGGGAAACCTGAGATCATTTCCTCTTGTTCTGTCACTTGTTCCTTGGTAGAAAAGACCAACAACAACCTGGCTCCAACCTCTATTCAAGGAGTTGTAGGGAGCCAGAAAGTCCTCCCTTAGCCTCTTTTTCTCCAGGCTGAACAACCCCAGCTCCATCAGCTCCTCCTCACAGGCCTTGTGATTTGAGCTCCAACAGAGAGGTTCCCATGCAAATGGACAATGGAGGAGACTTCCCTCTGCAGGACTCCAAAAGCATTTTGGGTGCAGCTGCTAAACTTTGATTATTTCTCCCCAAAATGAGATTTTTTTCTCCATCCTATCTAGCAATGCCAAGCCAATTCCCATGCTGGCAAAGGTTTTCTATGATTTTGAATTATTAAACCCAGCCCATGGTTGCAGATGCTCTATGTGCTCAGAAAGTGCCCAGCAAACTTGACTTGAAGATTGAAAAGCAAGACCAGTGGGGGGAAGATCAAAATATTTAGCACCTACTTTTCATTGCTGGTTAGTAGAATCATAAAATGAATCACAGAATGGTCAAGGCATGACCTCCAAAGGTCATCCAGTCTGACCTCCCTGCAGTCAGCAGGGACATCCCCAACTAGATCAGGCTGCCCAGAGCCCTGTTGAGTCTCACCTTGAATATCTCCAGGGAGGGAGCCTCAACCACCTCCTGGGCAACCTGTTCCAGTGTTCCACCACCCTCATAGTCAAGAACTTCTTCCTGATATCCAATCTAAATCTGCTCTTCCCTACTCTGAAGCCATTGCCCTTGTCCTGTCACCACAGGCCCTTGCAGACAATCTCTCTCCATCCTTCCTGTAGTCCCCCTCAGGACTGCCAGGCTGCTATTAGGTCTCCCTGGAGCCTCCTCTTCTCCAGTCTGAACACCCCTAGCTCCCTCAGCCTGTCCTCATAGCAGAGGTGCTCCAACCCCTGATCATTCTCATGGCCTCCTCTGGACCCTCTCCATCAGGTCCATGTCCTTCCTATCTTGAGGGCTCCAGACCTGCACACAGTACTCCAGGTGAGGTCTCCCCAGAGCAGAGCCAAATGGCAGAATCACCTCTCTGGATCTGCTGGCCAAGCATCTTTTGATGCAGCCCAGGATGTGATTTGCCTTCTGTGCTGCAAGTTCACCCTGCCTGCTCATGTCCAGCTTCTCATCCAGCAGCACCCCCAAGTCCTTTTCCACAGGTCACAGTTCTCCATTTTTTCCACCCTTAGATATAAAAGCCCTTTAAAAGGCAATGATACAACAGTTCCTGGGATTTTTGCAAAGCTTTGTTCATCTGGATGAGCATGGCATCATCCCACAGCACCCTGATAGGTGCTGTCACCATGAGGCATGAGCCAGAAAATACCAAACCCAAGCAGTGAAGTGAAATGTGCTTTTGGTTTTCATTATCTGTTTTTTTAAGCCACACCTACATGTCATTGTTGGAAATCCTGAGTTTCCACAGATGTTCAACCATCCAGCTGGGATTCATTCCTCTCAAAGCAGGGTGCACACCCTGCTGCCAGCTGCCAGTGCCCTGTGGGCTCTGGGTTGGTCCATTCTGGACCTCTCCCTGCCACCAACACAGCAGGACTGGTCCCTGCAGCTATGCTCCTGCCAAGCATCCTCACTCCCAGCTCTCCCAGCTGCTGGCCTGCTGGGCTGGAACTGGTGTGGAGCTGGCCATGATGTATGCTGAGTGGGGGACTGGCCAAATTGAAGTGGCAGAGATGTCACCATCCATCTATAGCATCCTCTGCTCACCACAGCAGCCCCAGCACTGATAACTCCAAAAATACCCAGGCTGATGCTGCACACAGTTACCAGGCAATTAGACCTGGAGATTCAAGCCCAGGCTACCAGGAAACAACCTCAGGAAAACATCTTGGACCAGAAGACTTCTCTGCAGCTCCACACTCAGGGTGATTAGGTGGTGGAGTCACCATCCCTGGGGGTGTTCTAGAAACCTGTGGACATGGCACATGGGGACATGGTTTAATTGCCATGGTGGTGTTGGGTTGATGGTTGGACTCCATGATCTTAGAGAGCTTTTCTAACCCAAACAATTCTGTGATTCTAAGATTTTCCAGTCCCCGTATGGAAAAGTGATAAAGGATGAGGAGGATGGCTAGGGCAGAGGACTTTGCAGTGGTCCAAACAGCAGTGTTGGTGCTCAGAATACTCACCAGGAACAGCAGAATCTCCAAGAGCAGGGAAGCAAAGCCAGTGCCAGCCCCAAAGGTGGTGACCCTGACTGCACCCCCAAGGAAAGCAGGAATCCAGCCCATAATCTTAGATTATCTCATTAATGCTAGGCTGGTTACTCACTGCCTGCCAGAGAGACAGGGAACTACTGGAGAGAGTCCAGGGGAGGCTCCAAAGATGCTGAGGGGTCTGGAGCATCTCTGTGAGGAGGAAAGGCTGAGAGCCCTGGGGCTGTGGAGCCTGCAGAAGAGCAGCCCCAGAGGGGAGCTGAGCAATGCTCAGCAAGAGCTAAAGGAGCTGTGGGGGGCAAGAGGCTGGGGCCAGACTCTGCTCAGTGGTGCCCAGGGACAGCACAAGGGGCAATGGGCACAAACTGGAAGCCAGAAGGTTCCATCTGAGTATGAGGAGAAAGTTGTTTGTTGTGAGGGTGCTGGAGGCCTGGAGCAGGCTGCCCAGAGAGGTTGTGGAGCTGTCTTCTGTGAAGAGCTTCTAACCCCAGCTGGCCATTGTGATCCTGGACAAGCTGCAGTGGGTGTTCCTGGTGTAGCAGTGGGTTTGGACTGGATGATCTCCAGAGGTCCCTTCCAACCCCCACAATTCTATGATTCTAATTGCTTGAGTTGAGCTTACTGAGATAATTTTAGCACTGAGAAATGAATTTCTGCTATTTCACAACTTTACTGAGACTCAAACCATCCACAAATTTTAAGTGGGTGAAATCTGGGAGGATGCTGATCCCCAGCTCCAAGCAGCAGCTGGTAGCTGAAGGGTTTTGGTATTGCTCTTGAATCAGAGAAGGAAACGTCTGCATTAGTCTCACTGCTAATTAATGCATGAGTTGATCAGCCCTAGCTAGACCAGGACAACATGTTTTTGGGGTTGCCCAGGTTATTTGTACATCAGAAATTACCATCCCTGAGTCTTTATAATTATCTGAGCCCAATTCCTTTTGCTTATCCTAATAGCTGCTGCCAAGGTTCTGGAGAACAAGGTTAACCTCGTCACTGTGTTACTATGGCAGAGGACACCAAGTTCTTTCTTCTGACCATGCTCAAGGTCTGCTGGTTACATTTGGACATGGAAACTTTCACTCAGGATTTCAACAATTTATGCTTCAAGCTCCAATGAACCTTTACTCTGATGCTCTGAGATCCCACCACAGCACTTACTACAATCACCCAACTGCTTCTGGCAGGACCTGCCGCTTGGTTGGAAAATTTATTATCATGATTCAGGTCAAATTTCTTTTTGATTCTAAATTTCTTCTATGAATAGTTAATCTCCTCCTCCTCCCTTGCCTTCCTCCCTTCCCTTATAATGGATTTAAATAAAGGGGTTTTCTTATCTTGTGCCTCAAGATATGGTCTCTTTGGTCACTGCTACCTTCATCAGTCATTATTTATTAATGAATTGCTGGCTCAGTCTCTGTACTTTAATATTCAGCTTCACTTTCAGCACAGCCTCACTGCTCTTATCAGCTTGCATGGGAGAAGCTCAAATGAAATCTATTGTAGATTTTTTTGTACCAACTAGTGGAGCCACTCTGTTCTTCATCGTGGCCTTGGGGCACGTCTCTCATGTAGGGCAGCCCTTTCTAGTAGAGCTCTCATTTCTTTTGCAGTGTCTACAATGGAAATACCAGCACTGCATAATCCCAGCATGGTGGGGGTGGGAAGGGACTTCTGGAGATCATCCAGTCCAACCCCCTTGCTAAAGCAGGGGCACCCACAGCAGCTTGCCCAGCATCACAATGGCCAGGTGGGGTTTGCTCTCCAGAGAATGAGACTCTACCACCTCTGTGGGCAGCCCGCTTCAATGCTCCAGCACCCTTAAATGTTTAGATGGAACTTCATAATGGTCAAGTTTGTGCCCATTGTCCCTTGTCCTGTCACTGGCCATCACTGAACAAAAAAACCTGGTCCCATCCTCCGACATGCACTGTTTAAGCATTGATCAGCACTGATGAGATTCCCCCCTCAGGCTTCCCTTCTCCAGACTGAAAAGCCCCAATTCTCTCAGTCTTTCCCCATCAAAGAGATGTTCCAGTCCCCTCAGTATCTTTGTAGCCCTTTGCTCTACCCTCTCCAGCCAGTCCCTGTCCTTCTTGAACTGGGCAGCACAGAAATGGACTCAGTCCTCCAGATGTGGTCTCTCCAAGGCCAATTCTCTGTCTTTTCTCATAAGGGAGATGTTGCTGCAACACATCTGTGGTGGAACAGCAGCTAAATTTGCAATCCAAATGGATCAATTGTAGAATCATAAAATTTTTTGGGTTGGGAAAGACCTCTAAGATCATCAGGTCTGAGCATCAGCCCAACACCACCATGGCCATTAAGCCATGCCCTACAGTGCCATGTCCACAGGTTTCTTGCACACTTCCAGGGATGGTGACTCCACTACCCCCCTGGGCAGCCTGTTCCAATCCCTGACCACTCTTGCAGCAAAGAAATTGTTCCTCATGTCTGACCTAAACCTCCCCTGGCACAATTTCAGGCCATTTGTTCATGTTCCATCACCTGATACTGGGGAGAAGAGATCAACCCCCACCTCTTTGCAACTACCTTCTGCAGAGTTCCAGAAAGAGAAGGAAGTAATAATAATAAAAAAAAAATACCAAGGGAAGGAAAAAATGACCCAGGGAAGGAGAAAATTATCCAGGGAATAAAAAAGCTATCCAGGGAAGGGAAAAACTATCCAGGGAAGGGAAAACGTATTGAGGGAAGTAAAAACACTTTGAGGGAAGAAAAAAAAATATCCAAGAAAGGAAAAACATATCCAGGGAAGGGAAAACATATTAACAGAAAGAAAAAAAAATATGCAGGGAAGAGGAAAACTGTCCAGGGAAGGGGAAAATATATTGAGGGAAGGAAAAAAATGTTAAGGGAAGGGAAAAGCTATCCAAGGAAGGAAAAACATATTAAGAGAAAGAAAAATATATACAGGGAAGAGGAAAACTATCCAGGGAAGGGAAAAACTATCCAGGGCAGGGAAAAAACTATCCTGGGAAGGGAAAATATATTAAGAGAAGGAAAAAAAATATCCAAGGAAGGAAAAACATATCCAGGGAAGGGAAAACATATTAAGAGAAGGAAAAAAATATGCAGGGAAGAGGAAAACTATCCAGGGGAGGGGAAAACCATCCAGAGAAGGGAAAAACTATCCAGAGAAAGGAAAACATATTGAGGGAAGGAAAAAAAAGAGTCGAGGGAAGGAAAAAAAAGAAGTCAAGGAAGGGAAAAACTATCCAGGGAAGGGAAAAACTATCCAGGGAAGGGAAAAACTATCCAGGGAAGGGAAAAAAAGAGTCGAGGGAAGGAAAACAAAGAAGTCAAGGGAAAGGAAAAACTATCCAGAGAAGGGAAAACGTATTAAGAGAAAGAAAAACATATGCAGGGAAGAGGAAAACTATTCAGGGAAGGGAAAAAAAATATTGAGGTAAGGAAAAAAATCAAGGGAAATGAAAAACTATCGAGGGAAGGAAAAAGCTATCGAGGGAAGAAAAAACTATCGAGGGAAGGAAAAAACTACCAAGACAAGGGGGAAAAAAAACCTGTTCAGGGAAGGGAAAAAATATTCAGGGAAGGGCAGAAAAAACCTATCCAGGGAAGGGAGAAAATATCCAGGAAAGGGAGCAAACTATGCAGGGAAGGGAGCAAAAGCCCAGTGAGCCCCCCGAGCCCGCTCCCCCCGCCGCCTCTCGGCGTGCCTCAGCTGCACATCATACATGCGGAACATTGAACCATCCTCTTAAATATTATGACACGGAGAAAATCACATTGTGCTTTAACCTATCAACAAAGGAGCAAAGCAATTACAGAGCTAAACACAGGCCAAGGAAGAACCCAATAAAGAGAAATCCAAGAAAATTTGGTGAAAATTCTTAAGGGGCCTTACAATGTTTAATCACGCCGCAGGTCGAAATTAATATTCTGCTTTTTAATTCTGCAGGCTGAAGCACCAAGGTACATCTTTGGGGTTGGTTTTAATAACCATCCTACAGCACCCAGTGAATTAGCAGCTGGGCTGACTGGTATTTCACTTTTTTTTCTTTGCTTACTCAAGTAAAGCAGTTAATATTAGTATAATCATCAAACTAACATTAGTCAGACAGAAGGACAGATTTATTTTTTGTTTTTCCCCCCCTGAAGCATAATGCAGAATATATATATTAAGAAAAAAAATATATAAATTAAACCAAGATTAGAAATTCCTTTGTGTGTTAGTTTAATTTTTTTCCCCTCAGCTGTTTTCAAGAAAAACAGAAATTTCTTTGTTTCATTTATCCATTTTACATAAACCACCCTCAATATTTATGTACTGTAAACACTTGGAATCGTCATGGAATGGGTTTGGGTTGGAAGGGACCATAAAGATCATGGAATCATGGAATAGCTTGGGTTGGAAGGGACCTTAAAGATCATGGAATCATGGAATAGTTTGGGTTGGAAGGGACCTTAAAGATCATGGAATCATGGAATTGTTTGGGTTGGAATGGACCCTGAAGATCATAGAATCATAGAATAGCTTGGGTTGGAAGGGACCTTAAAGATCATGGAATCATGGAATAGTTTGGGTTGGAAGAGACCTTAAAGATCATGTAGTTCCAGCCCCCCTGCCATGAGAACATCAACCACTAGACCAGGCTGCTTAAAGCCTCAGCCTTTAGCTGAGCAGTGGAAGACGTGAACCTGACATTCAGTATCACAGAATCATAGGAGGCTCTGTCCCCTCCTTGGAGGTGTTGTGTCCCCTTCCCTGAAGGTGTTAAGGCAGGTTGGACAGAGATTTGAGCTATCTGGTCTAGTGGAAGTTGTCCCTGCCCTTTGACCTTCTTGTTCCCCACTAGCACATCCAGGCCCTTCCCCACAGAGCTGCTTTCTGTCAGGTCTCCCTCTCACCTGTACTGGTGCAGGGGAGTTGTTCCTCCCCAGGTGCTGGACCCTGCACCTGACCTGGCTGAACTTCACAAGGTTTCCTCCACCCAGCTCTCCTGTTCAGGTCCTCAGACCTGTTCAGGTCTCACTGAATGGCAGCACAGCTCACTCTTCCCTCAGCTGCTCCTCACCAGTCCTGCTCTCCAGACTCTTCACTCTTCAGTTTTGTTGCCCTTCTTTAGACATGCTCCAGCCCCTCAATGTCCTTCATGGAGTGAGGGTCCCAAAACTGAACCCAGGATTCTAGGTGTAGCCTCACCAGCAGGCAGTACAGCCAGACAATTCCTGCTTAGGTCCTGCTGATCACACTCTTGCTGATCAATGCAGGATGGTGATGGCCTTCTTGGCCACCTGGGCACAAGGTGGATCATCTTCAGATGGCTACTGGCCAACACCTGTAGGTCTTTTTTCTCTGGGCAGTTTCCAGCCACTATGACCCAAGCCTGGAGCATTCATGGGGTTGTTGTGACCCAGGACGAGCAGAGCTCCTTCTCCCACTGCCTGCCAAGAAACCTCAGTGATTAGGAATCTATGGATTACCATCAGGAATGGCAGCCCCAGTGCAACCCTTGGCATGCTCCTCAGTGAGGGTAACCCACAAGCACAGCCCCTGCTCTGGGCAGCTGTAGGATGGAAAACCTGGGAGCTGAGCACACAGCAGTCCTGCTCTGCAATTAGAACTCCATGATGTGATGCAGGTAAGGTTTTTAATATCTTCATGGATTAGTGCCCTTGTAAAGCTCAGCTTAGGTCAGTGTTTACCAATGGACTTAGCTGAAGAGTCCCATGCTCAGTGCTGCACTGAGTCCCTCTTTGCACAGCCATCTGCTTCCACAGAGCAGAAAAACAAAGAGAGACCAAACACCAGAGCCTTTTCCTCCCCATCAATCTGAAAACCTAGTGAGGAACCTTCATCAATCACTTCTCAGCCCCCATCAGAGCTACTTGAAGAAAATCCTCCTCTCTTTTTTTTTTTTTTTCTCCCCATGGGAGAAAAGTGCATTTCCAGGCAGCTTGGTTTCCCCTAGACTGCTCAGTAACAAACACACTGCTTGTCTTCTGCAGTGAGAAGAAAGGGAGATGAAAACTAATCCCAGCCCATGGTGAATAACTGTTCTCCTACCCATGATTCTATGATCTTCCTTGATGTTCCACCAGCATCAAATATTCACAGAATCACAGATTGGTTTGGGTTGGAAAGGACCTTAAAGACCATCTAGTTCAAAGCCCCCTGCCATGGACAGGGACAGCTTCTACTGGACAGAGGAGAGAAAGGCATTTGATAGAGGAAAGACTTTTGATAGAAGAGAGACATTTGACAGAGGAGAGAAGGACTTGGTTATGCAAAAGCTGGTGAAAAGAGTTTCAAAAAGCACCAAGAAACTCCAGTGAAGATCTAACAACCTTACAATGAATCATAGAATAGTTTGGGTTGGAAGGGACCTTCAAGATCATCTAGTTCAAATCCCTACACCATGCCTACACCTCCTGCTAGAACATGTTGCTCAAGGCCTTATCTAACCTGGCCTTGAACACCTCCATAACCTTCTGTGCAGTCATGTGTGCAGCAACACTCAGACCTATCAGCCACTGCAGGTAGAATTAGGCTAGATTTAAAGGACCCCCTCACTTTTTTCATGCTTCTCCTACATCAGCTTGAAAATAGGGTGCCTGTTGCAGAAGGATGAGGAAGAAAATCAAACTGAAACTATGAGACCACAGAATCACAGAATTGTTTTGATTGGAAAAGACCTCTGAGTTCATCAAGTCAACCATCGACCCAACACCACCATGGTCATTAAACCATGTCCCAAAGTGCCATGGCCACATCTTTCTTGAACACCTCCAGGGATGGGGACTCCACCACCTCCCATGGCTCCAGCACACTCACACCAAACAAGTTGCTCCTCATCTTCATGTGCAACCTTCTGGGTTCTAGTTTGTTCGTATTGCCTCTTGTCCTGGCAACTGGCACCACTGACAAGAGACTTGTCTCATCCTCTTGCCCCCCACAGGTCCTTTAGCTCTTTCTGAGCATTGAGAAGATCCCCTTCAGGGCTGCTCTTTTTCAAGCTAAACAGCCCCAGCTGTTTAGTTGTCTCTCAGCCTTTCCTCATCAGACAGATTTTCCAGTCCCTTAATCATTTTTGTAGCCTCTGTTTGGCACTCTCTAGTATATCCCTGTCCCTTTTGAACTTGGGAACTCAGAACTGGACACAACCCTGGACCACACTGCCCAGAGAAGTTGTGGAGTCTCCTTGTCTGGAGAGATTCCAAACCCACATGGACATTGTGGCACCGGGCAAGCTGCTCTGGTGACCCTCAGTAATCTCCAGAGTATCTTCCAACTCCTACCTTGCTGGGATTTTGTGTGATTCTGTCCTTTCCAACTCCTACCTTGCTGGGATTCTGTGTGATTCTGTCCTTTCAAACTCGAGAGATACTATGGCTCTGAGAATTCTGAACAGAAGAGAACATTATCATAAAATCCTAGAATTATTTGGGCTGGAAAAGCTCCCTAGGATCATCAAATCCAACCAGCAACCCAACACCACCATGGCCATTAAACCACATCCCAAAGTGCTATGTCCACATGTTTCTTGAACACCTCTAGGGATGGGGGGACTCCACCACCTCCCTGTGCAACTTATTCCAATGCACTGGCGACTGCATCTCCAACTTGCCCTACCTACTGTCATCCATATTTTAGGGAGAAAAGAGCCATTTCACCACAACCCATGCTCTGTTTGTCTGGCTTCTTAAATATTTCCCAACTACCATAGTGTTTGTAAGAGAAAGGCTCAACATGAGCCTCTCTGGGTCTCCTCTGTATGCTCCTGCAGAATCTACCACGATGGGGTCACGGTCCCCAGCATCAGCGTGGCTCAGGCAAATAAATTGTAATGACTGCAAAGATGCAGAGACTTCCTTAGCACTCAGAGATATCCAGAGAAAATTAAAGGAAAACATTTTGCTAGTCTGAGCCCAGGGAGGACAACCAGCCCACGAGGCCAGCCGCGCTCAGCTCTCTCCACTGCAAATATTGGAAGGGATTTGGAACAAAGATAGTCATTAAACAGTGGGCTTTGAAAACCCTCTGCACTTAAACCACAGGTTGGCCTCCTCGTCCTGAAGAGTCTTTTTTTTCCTTCTTCTTCTTTTTTTTTTTTTTCTTTCCCCAGTGCAGAGGAAACCTGCAGCCATTTAACTCTCTCTTGAATTTATCTTCCCAAACTTCAAAGTAATGCTGATCATCCACACAGGCAGCTGAAGGGGTCTTATCAGAGTTTTTAGTAGCTTTAATTCATAGAATCAGAGAATGGTTTGGGTTGGAAAAGACCTCTAAGATCATGGAGTCCAACCATCAACCCAACACCACCATGGCCATTAAACCACATCTCAAAGTGCCATGGCCACAGGTTTCTTGAACACATCCAGGGATGGTGACTCCACCACCTCCCTGGGCAGCCTGTCCCAATGCCTGACCACTCTTGTAGCAAAGAATCTGCCCAAACCACATTTCTTGGACATCTCCAACATGTGGCCTCTCCAGTACCAAACAGTAACAAGGGTTTCTGAGCTCTCCTCACCAGGACACCCAAAGTCACTTTTGGAGCAGGCAGAACCCAGCACATTTGGGTTCCTAGGAGGGAAGAGCTTCATTAAATCCAAGCCCTCGCTGATATTTATCATTTGCTAAGAGTATTTGTAAAATGCTCCAACCTTGCATATAATGCCTAATGCTATTAAGTGGAATATCTAAAGTACTTAAACTAATTATGCCTATTTTGTAAGATTAATTATAATTAATAATTTAACATATTTTATCATGGAAGTCAGTATCCGTTCTGATCTTTAACTTTAGAGAGCACACTGTATACGTACCACATAATTAGGGCTTATGCATCACATAATTAGGGCTAAATACTAGGAAATCAGACTAATTAGACCAAATCAAACTGAATTATTTAAGCTTTTTATTTTACATTTTATTCTTTTTTTTTTTTTAATAATTTTAGATGTAGGATATTTAGTAATTAAACACTGATTTCATTTTCTGGCCCCTCAGCCACCCCTTTGTAATGAAGCATCAGAAAAGTGTTTCCAATGGAAGCACAGAATGGGGATCGTTCAGCGAGCAGGAGAAGTAGGCATGAAGTGAGGAATCCTAGGATTTAGGAGGAGCTGAGCCATGAGAACATCTCACAACCCCGGCTTTCCCCGGTAGCAGTGTCCTTGTTAGGGAATTTGTTAGCGGGGATGACTCAACCTGGAGAAGAGCAGCCTGAGAGGAGTTCTTCTCACTGCTCAGAAAGAGCTAAAGGTTGGAGAGCAAGAGGATGGCTCCAAAGTCTACTTCTAAGCTTGTGAAGAGCAGCACTGTTTGCTAGAAATACTATGAATTAAGAAGAATGTGGCCAGCAGGTTGAGGGAGGTTCTCCTCCCCATCTGCTCTGCCCTAGTGAGGTCGCAGCTGGAGTCCTGGGCCCAGTTCAGGGCTCCCCAATTCAACAGAGAGAGGCAACTACTGGAGAGAGTTCAGCAAAGGCTCCAAAGAAGCAGAGAGTCCTAGAACATCTCTGTGAGGAGGAAAGGCTGAGAGCCATGGGGCTTTTGAACCTGCAGAAGAGCAGCCCCAGAGGGGATCTGAACAATGCTCAGCAAGAGCTAAAGGAGCTGTGGGGGGCAAGAGGCTGGGGCCAGACTCTGCTCAGTGGTGCCCAGAGACAGCACAAGGGGTAATGGGCACAAACTGGAAGCCAGGAGGTTCCATCTGAGGATGAGGAGAAAGTTGTTTGATGTGAGGGTACTGGAGCCCTGGAGCAGGCTGCCCAGAGAGGTTGTGGAGTCTCCTTGTCTGGAGAGCTTCCAAACCCACCTGGCCATTGTGATGTTGGGCAAGCTGCTGTGGGTGCTCCTGGTGCAGCAATAGGACTGGACTGGTTGATCTCCAGAGGTCAGTTCCAGCATCCACCATGGCAGGATTCTGTGATCTGGAGCTGGCAGAGGTAATAGGACAAGATGACCTTTGAGGGTCCCTTCCAAGGAGACACAATCTGTGAATCTGTGAATTGTGTACCTTGTGACAGCACTTGCCCACAGCAGGGCTGGCATTGCGGCAAGCTGCTGGATCTACACCCCAAACCCCAACACCATGCACAAGGCAGCACCCAAGTTCATGCCCTAACAGCTCAGAGCCACACCCACACTCCTGAATATCAATATTGAAAGATTAACACACCTCTGGTGTGAGCAACTGAAAATATTTCTTCTATCAAGGTAAATGTTAAGGGAATCCATAGGAGATCAAAGGGCCATGAAATTGAAAACAAGCAGATGCCAAGGAGCTGGGGTCCCTCCACGCGAGTGGCATTGGCTGCTGCCGCCTGAGCCAGCGTTCAGCCGAGTCAATAAAAGGAATCCCACGGACTTCAAGGGGCTTAGAGGGAGCCCATGGTTCTGTCGTGTTTTGTTTGGAAAAATCAGTGTTCCTCTTGTTTAAAGTGCTTAGGATGAGATTTGCACACTTTGTTTTTTTTCCCAGCACTGCCTCCTGAATCAAAATAAGTTGGGTTTGGGGTGGGTTTTTTTTTACATTGGAAACATAAAAGCAAAAGCAAGGAATGGGGATGGGCAGCAGCGCTGAAGGAGCTGGCAGCTCCCACATTGTTGTCCTGGTGTGAGTCAGAGCAGAATCAGTTCTGGTCAAGACTGTGACTTCCCAGCTCAGGCTCTGCTCAGTGAGGCACTTGCTGAAGTTCAGGGCAGGGTGGCACAGCCAGGAGCTGCTTGTAGCAGGGAGAAGCTGATGGGGAGAGGTCCTGCCAAGGGCTGGCTGCAGAAAGGCTCTGCCGGAAACTTGCTCCTCTGCACACCAAGGGCACTGCCACAGCTTGTGCCACACCTTGGGGGGCAGCAAGGCAGAGGTGGCAGCTGTGGGGAGGAGCAGCCAGGACAGGGGAGCCTCAAGTGCCCAACGAGGGATTGCAGCCCACGGAGGGCATCTTCAGGAGCAAGCTGAGGGATGCCCAGGGCCAAGCCTCTTCTTGCCTGGCTGGTGTCCCAGCAGGACTCTGTCCCTTCTGCCTTCCATTCCCATCCCTGTGTTCCCGAATCCAGTTCCAGAATCCAGCTCCTGAATTTGGTTTCCATCTGCTGCTGAGTCCATTCTGAGACTTTTCCAGTGTTTGCCCTCAGTATAAGTGGTGCCAGTGGTGCCATCATTGCCATCAGTGGTGGGTTCCATGTTGGTTTGTGTCTCTTTGTATCTCTTCCACGGCACTGTTCTTCTTTCCATCCCAGCTGGTTGAGTTTCTTTCCCAGCCCATCAGCCTCTCTCCCTTCTTCCCTTTCTCTTCCCTTTGTGAAGGAGAGGGCTTCATGGAGAGACTTTGGCACTGCTCTGGTGGCCAGCCTTGCCCTGACCCTTGCCAAACACCAAATCAACAGGTGTCCTCAAACACAAGACCAGGAGGAAATTGCCACTGAGGCCACACCAGGGGATGAAATTCTTTTGGGCAAGCAGCAAAGAAACCACTAAAGAAAGACCATAGAGATGTGCTCTAAACTATCCCCTGAAGCATCTTCAGTAGCTTTCTGAAAGCAGATCCCACTCTGTTCATGCATCTGAGCTGCTCAAGGTCTCTCTGTAGCTAATTATGATGATTTGCATACTCACAGTTTTTATGAGCATAGGGATAGAGCTTGGTTCAGGGATTTTGGGACTAGTTGGCCATGCTGAGTTTCATTTTGCCTTTGCTTTGCATCTTGATGGCCTTTCAGGTGCTTCTAAAAGAGTTTTTTTTTTCCACTTGACCTTCATCCAAACTCAGTTCCATATTCACCCTGGTTTTGGGGTTGTCTCAGCAGAGAATCTCCCACCCTCCTTGATTTTCCCCAGGCTGCAACCTCATCATTTGGTGGTGAAATATGGAAAACTGAGCTGAGAGCAGAAATAAACAATTAATTGAGATTGATTTCATGGGGTTTTTTTTCTCCTGTAGCCCTGCAGACAATATCTACAGTCTGCAACTCAGGAAATTCAGCTGCTTTCAGGTTTGGTTGTTTTTTTTTTTTTTGTTGTTGTTGTTTTGTGCTGGGTTTTTGTTATTGTTGGTTTTTTGTTTTAACATAACTTTCTCTGAATCATTATTTTACTTGTAATTTATTGTACATTTCCAACTGGCCTGCAGACATCCTCACACAGGATCAGCCACGCAGAAGTTGTTTTAAAAGTCAATTTTCATTTACTCATATGGAAGGAAGAGGGATTTTTTTTATTTCCTCTAATGATTTTTTCTAATCACTTTAATATTCACTTGGAGCTGAGACAAATCCAGGCAAAAGTACACATTTTCAGCTTAAAAGAAGAATTGTTAATAAAGATGGAACATGTGGAAAAAGGGGGCTGTCACTGAAACATACCTGGTCTGAGCTAGAGCAGAACCAGTTCTGGTCAGGGCTGGCACTTCCCAGGTCCCTCTCTGCTCAGTGAGGCACTTGCTGAAGTTCAGGGCTGGGTGGCACAGCCAGGGGCAGCTTCTAGCAGGGAGAAGCTGATGGGGAGAGGTCCTGCCAAGGGCTGGCTGCAGAAAGGCTCTGCCTGAGGCTTGCTCCTCTGCACACCAAAGGCACTACCCTACTGCCTGCCCCACTACTCTATTACCTGCCCCACCGCCTGCCCAACCACTCCATTGCCTCTCCAAACCAGTCCATCACTTACACCACCACTCATCTTTACCACTCCATCACCTGCCCCACCACCCTACCACCTGCTCCACCACTACATCAACTGCCTCACCATCCCATCACCTGCCCCACCACTCAGGATCACAGAATTTCAGAAATATTCAGGTTGGAAAAGACCCTCAGGATCACCAAGTCCAACTGATAACATTACTCTACAAAGTTCACCCCTAAACCATACCCCCAAGCACCACATCCAAACCACCTTTAAACACATCCAGGGTTGGGGACTCCACCAGCTCCCCGGGCAGCACATTCCAATGCCTGACCACTCTTGCTGAGAAAAAAAATTTTCTGATGTCCAGTCTAAACCTACCCAGTTGCAGCTTGAGGCCACTCCTTCAACTGTCCCAACAACTCACTGCCTTCCCTACTGCTTCACCTCTTGCCTCATCACCCCATCACTTGCCTCACCACCCCATCACTTGCTTTATCGCCCCAACACCTGCCCCACCAGCCAGGACCTACAAAACCATCAGTAAGGAGCCCTAGGCTGGATCTCAGCCATGAGGTCCCAATTCTAGCTGAGGTCCCATCCTTCCAGCCAGTCCATGATCAAAGACTGGTTGACTCTTCCCACTTCCCTGACTAATTAAGAACACTTCAAGGAAATATAAATGCAGTTAATTCCCCAATGGGTGCAATAAATAAATAGCAAAATATAGACCCAGGGGTTTACATACGTATGTATATAGATAGATAAATAGATGGATATAGAGATAGAGATAGAGATAGGAGAGAGTAGAGATGAGATGGTAGAGATAGAGATATGAGATAGAGATAGAGATAGAGATAGAGATAGCAGATAGAGATTGGTGAGATAGAGATAGAGATTGAGATTGAGCTGAGATGAGTGGAGAGGATAGAGATGTAGAGATTGAGATAGAGATTAGGATGTATACGAGATAGAGATGATAGATGATAGAGATAGAGATAGAGATTGAGATAGAGATTAGTAGATTTATAGAGATAGGATAGGAGATAGAGAGGTAGAGATAGCGATGAGATAGTAGAATAGAGGATGAGATAGAGATAGAGATAGAGATTAGAGATAGAGATTTACGAGATAGAGTAGTGATGAGATAGAGATAGAGATAGAGATAGAGATGAGATAGAGATTGAGATAGGATGAGAGATAGAGAAGAGTGATAGAGATAGAGGAGATAGAGCTGAGAAGAGATAGAGATAGAGATAGAGATAGAGATGATAGAGATAGAGATAGAGATAGAGATGAGATAGATATAGAGATAGAGATAGAGATAGAGATAGAGAAGAATAGAGATGAGAGATAGATAGAGTAGAGATATAGAGATAGAGAAGATAAGAGATAGAGATTAGAGATAGAGATAGGATGAGATAGAGATAGAGATAGAGATAGAGATAGAGTATAGAGATAGAGATAGAGATAGAGATAGAGATGAGATAGAGTTAGAGATAGAGATGAACAGAGATAGAGATAGAGATAAGATAGAGATAGAGATGAGATAGAGATGAAGAGTTAGAGATAGAGATAGAAGAAAGAGATAGAGATAGAGATGATAGAGATAGAGATAGAGATAGAGATAGAGATAGAGATAGAGATAGAGATAGAGATAGAGGTAGATATATATACAAGAAATCTGGATTGCAGTTCTCAACAGAAAGCAGATATTCAGGTATAATAAATAGTAAATAAATAAATAAAATTTATTATTATTAACATTAATAATAATAAAAATATAGACCTAGGGCTTTATAGATACAAATATAGATATAAATATAGATATAGATATAGATATAGATAAAAACAAATCTGTATTGCAGCTCGCCTCAGAAAGCAGGTATTCAAGTATTATAAATGGTAAAAAAAAAAAAAAATACAAAATACAGACCCAGAGGAGTGTGTATGTGTGTATATATATATATATATATATATATATATATATTAAAAAGTAATCTGGATTCCAGTTCTCCACAGAAAGCAGATATTCAGGTATAATAAATGAAATAAAAATAAAAATGTTATTATTATTAATAATAATAACAACAATAATTATTATAATTATGATTATAATTATTTTTAAAAGCAAAATATAGATCATGGGGTTTATATGTATTTTTAATATATTTATCTATATATATTTATATATTTTAAAAATATATATTCATATATATATAAAAATATCCATATAAAAGAAATATATATATATATATATATAAAAGAAATCCGGATTCCAGTTCTCCTCAGAAAGCAGGTATTCAGGTATAATAAATGAGAAAATAGTAAAAAAAAATTAGTAATACCATAATGATAATGAAATGAAATAAACCAATATTCAGCTAAAATAAACATTCAGAGCGGAATTCTTCAGACGAACTTCAGCTCAAATTATCTCAATCTTCCACTGTTCCAAAATAAACTCATCAGGTGGCCTGGAAATGCAGGTGGCCAACCATTTTATCAGTGCACATATTGGAGCTATTAGAAATATAATTAGAAAAATTAAATTAAAGACACTTAATGGGGGCTGTGAGTCGAGCGCTGCCGTCCTTATCGTGATGCCATTTCCCCCTCTCCCCCCTCAGTAAATTATCAAGGCTGTCGAAATTGTCCAGGTTTGGTTGCTGACTGATAGCTGAAGCCCAGATAATTAAGTTGTTAACCATGTACTTCAGTGGTCAACACGGTTATATATCTTTGTCTTCTTCCCTGCCCCTCCTCCTTGTTTCCGCAGATCTCAGGGGAAGCAGATGAATGGCACTTGACACTACCCACCTACACGGCGGCTGATTAGAGCCAGGCCTGTTCCACAGGTACGCTCAATTAGGGGCTCTGCTCAGATTCAAGCCTTTCCTGAGGCTGGCAGCTCTTGGGGAGTGTTTATTTGCTGCACTTTTGTTGCTGAGGGAAGTCTCATCCTCTGGAGACTTTTCAAACCCACCTGGATGCATTCCTGTGATGACTAACCTAAGTGGTGCTGCTTTGGCAAGGGGGTTGGACCTGATGATTCTTGAGGTCCCTTCCGACCTCTAATGTACTGTGATACTGTGAACAGCAATAAAACCTCCTTAAAGCTTTCAACACTTTGATCACACCAAGCCCTACAGGCAGAGTGGCTGGGAAGAGATTGACTTCATTAAGGAAGAGAAGAAGAAATCCTCTCTCCTCGTAGAATTGTTTGGGTTGAACTCTAAGAAAATATTTCAACCACCAACCTGATGACACAATGGCTATTAAACCATGTCCCAGAGTGCCATGGCCACATGTTTCACAGGGATGGTGACTCCACCACTTCCCTGGGCAGCCTGTTCCAATTCCTGACCACTCTTTACAGTAAAGAAACTTTTCCTAATCTCCAACCTAAACCTCCCCTGGTGTAATTTCAGGCCAAGTTCCCTCTGCCCCATTTCAAACATCAGAGTTCACCAGATTGGTTGCTACTTTTCCAACATAAACTCCCCACTGTAAACACATGGATATTTTAGAGAGAGATTTAACCAAGCAGCTTGTGTTACCTGTGGCCATTAGAGTGATTATTAGGGAGGCAAGAGCCAGCTTAATGACACAAAATAGACCTTTTTTATAAGGTAGTCGCAGTCATTTCTTTTTCCATTTAACCTGCCTCTGCGCTGAGCATCAGCTCGGCCACAATGCAATGGCCAAGTACCTAATGGAGTTCCACTTCATCGCTCCAAAATGATTACAAACTAAATATCCTTGGTTTAAAAGAAGAATACCTGGGGTTTTTCCTCATTTGCACAGGAAAGACTAACACACATGATGCTGGTTTCACAATATGTCATCAATATTTTTTGACATCCTAACTCAGCTGCTAAGATTTTATTGTTCGTTGGGTTTGTTTTTCCTTTGCTTCCTCCCACCATGGATAATTTGGTGGGGGGGGGGGAGGAAACCCATAAAATAATAATTCCACCCCCCTCTCCATGTTTATTCAATAAGATCTAGTGGCCTCCTTTAAACTTCTGAGCACAGGAAATATTTCAAAAGGCAAAGGAAGCTCCTCAGCTTGAGGGAGGGTGGTGGAAAATGACTTTTTCCCCAGAGAGCTTTCCAGGAGAGCAAAAACACACACGTCCATATAGGCTAGGCAAGCAGGATTAAAGAAAATCCTCTCCACACTGCATTTTACTGCTTTTCCTTCTACGTGATCAGACTGAGCCACCCTTCCTAACAAATATCTAATTATTAGCATATAAATGTAACACCCAGCTACGACTTAACGACGAGTCCTCTCTTCATTTCCTCTGCTTGCTTCATATGGAAAGTTTTTTTTGCCTTCCAGTGTTGTTTTGTAGAGTTGAATTTTATTTATTCCTCAAAATGCTATCTTTCACATGCCTTAGATTTTCTCTCCTCTCCTCTCCTCTCCTCTCCTCTCCTCTCCTCTCCTCTCTCCCTCTCCTCTCCTCTCCTCTCCTCTCCTCCTCCTCTCCTCCCCCTCTCCTCCCTCTCCTCTCCTCTCCTCTCCCTCTCCTCTCCTCTCCTCTCCTCTCCTCCTCCTCCTCCCTCTCCTCTCCTCCCTCCTCTCTCCTCTCCTCTCTCTCCTCTCCTCTCCTCCCCTCCCCTCCCCTCCCCTCCCCTCCCCTCCCCTCCCCTCCCCTCCCCTCCCCTCCCCTCCCCTCCCCTCCCCTCCCCTCCCCTCCCCTCCTCTCCTCTCCTCTCCTCTCCTCTCCTCTCCTCTCCTCTCCTCTCCTCTCCTCTCCTCTCCTCTCCTCTCCTCTCCTCTCCTCTCCTCTCCTCTCCTCTCCTCTCCTCCTCCTCCCCTCCCCTCCCCTCCCCTCCTCTCCCCTCCCCTCCCCTCCCGTCCCCTTTCCTTTCCTTTCCTTTCCTTTCCTTTCCTTTCCTTTCCTTTCCTTTCCTTTCCTTTCCTTTCCTTTCCTTTCCTTTCCTTTCCTTTCCTTTCCTTTCCTTTCCTTTCCTTTCCTTTCCTTTCCTTTCCTTTCCTTTCCTTTCCTTTCCTTTCCTTTCCTTTCCTTTCCTTTCCTTTCCTTTCCTTTCCTTTCCTTTCCTTTCCTTTCCTTTCCTTTCCTTTCCTTTCCTTTCCTTTCCTTTCCTTTCCTTTTTTTCTGTTCTTTTCTCTTTTTATCGCTTTTCTTCTCTTTTCTTTTTATTTTTTTTTATATCTTTGAATCATAGAATTGTTTTAGCTAGAAAAGACCTCTAAGATCATCAATTCAACTGAGCATGGAAATAAAGAAGAGAAGGAGATCCATGGTGCAGGTGAGATGCACTGGGACACAACATCAGGCAGCTTCAGGAGGTACATAAATTCATAGAACAGTTTGGGTTGAAAGGGAACTTAAAGATCATGTAGTTCCAACCCCCCTGCCATGGATAGGGACACCTTCCACTAGCCCAGGTTGCTCAAGGCCTCATCCAACCTGGCCTTGAACACCTCCAGAGAGAGGGCACCCACAGCCTACTTGGGCAACCTGTTCCAGTGTCTCATGACCCTCACTGTAAATCATTCCTTGATTACATCATTACCTCATTCCTTCCTTTATGCAAGCAAAGACCTGAAGCTCATGAGAACCACTACTTTCCCCAGGAGAAACAGAGACCTTCAGAGAGCTAGAAAGAAATAATAAAAAAAAAAAACTTCAGAGATTTTCCTCCTGTTTTTTACTTTTTGAGTCTTTCTTCTTGCAGCCACTGTGCCCAAGAGGGTGAGGAGACACCAAGGACAGCACCTACCACCAACCATGGACACCATGCACAGCACTTACAGCCGGTACATGGTGAGTCACCAGAAAGGGTGCTGCTGGTGGCTTTGCCTTCTAACAATTAACACTAATGTTTGATAAGCCTCTAGAAGACTCAGGCCTCATCCTTTTGCCCCCAAACCTTGCTGGACATTAAGAAGATTGCCTCTCAGGATGCTCTTCTCCATTGATTCGGGGACTAGAACATCTCTCTTAGGCAGAAAGGCTGGGGCACCTGGGGCTTCTCAGCCTGGAAAATATAAGACTGAGAGATGATTTTATCAATACTTACATGGTGGATGTCAGGAGGATGGCGCCAGACTCTTGTCAATGGTGCCCAGTGACAGGACAAGGGGCAAGAAGCACAAACTGGAAACCAGTAGGTTCCATCTGAAGATGAGGGAAAGTTGTTTGGTGTGAGGGTGCTGGAGGCCTGGAACAGGCTGCCCAGAGAGGTTGTGGAATCTCCTTCTCTGAAGAGCTTTCAAACTCATCTGGCCATTGTGATCCTGGGCAAGCTGCTGTGGGTGCCCCTGCTGTAGCAGTGGTGCTGGACTGGATAATCTCCAGAGGTCCCTTCGAACCCCACCATGCTGGGATTCTGGGATTAATTTCTGAGCACTCGTAGTTTATATGACACTGCTCCTAGAAACCACCAATGGTTATCAGCAAGCCTTGTCCTGAGGAGAAACCTCTTTAACTGTTCAGTGCAGGGGGTTGGACAAGATGACCTTCGAGAGTCCCTTCCAACCTCATATGATTTGTGAATCTGTAACATTATGTGGAGCCAGACCACTGACATGGGTCAGTATTTGCTTTTTACTCCACAAGCAGCTTGCATTTTACATACAAATTGCACAACAAAAAGTTGCTTCCTCAAGCTAAACTTTAAAAGTGATGAGAGAATGGACAATTCAGGGGAGTTTTTGAGGGTTTGTTCTTTTTTTTCTTGAAAAGAATGGCTCTGGTATGAAATCTGGAAGAGCAGCCTCACTTTTTTTTTTTTTTTTCCTATGGGCTGTGTGAAATGATTCAGGCTTTTATGGGTTTTAAGATGCTGCACTCAAAGCATGATAAAAATGTTATCCTGAGGTATTCCAAACATTAACTGAGAAGAGCTAAAAAGAAAAATCAACCATGGAGACCCATCAGCCTGATCATTTGGTGGCTGATTGGATCATCCTGAAAGGAAAACAAGCAGCAGAAGCAGAAAGTGGGGAAACCCCTGGATTTGCAGCGGCAGTTAATTCCCTAACACAACTGCTAATAAACGGAATTATGGCTGCACAAGAGCAATCTTGTGGTCTCTGCTCTATCACTACAGAGGGCAGCAACAGACAACAGAGCTCTTTAGCATGACAGGGGGAATGCTTAACATTCCCAGTAAACAAGGCAGCTGGGAGAGGCTGGTCCTGCTGCCAGCATCCCTGGATCTTGGCTGGAGTGCAGTCAAAGGGTTTATTACTCCTTAGGATGTCACCGGGCGAGTAGGTTTGGAGAGGCTTAGGGAAGCCTGGACTGCGAAACAAGGTGGTTTAGACATCATAATAATTTTCTACCTTCTGTCAATTTACCAAACCCAGATATTAAAACTAAGCATCAACTATGAGTCATAATAAAAGAGATGCATCATACAGTAGCGAGGTAAATGCCTTTTGTGTTTTCTTTCCCACTTCACATTCAAAACCAGTTGTTTCATTTTCTGCTAAAACCAGTTTCTCTGTTTGCTGTTAAAACCAGTTGCTTGGTTTTCTGCTAAAGCCAGTTGCTTTGCTTTATGCTAAACCCAGTTTTCTGTTAAAAGCAGTTACTTTGATTTCTGTTAAAAGCAATTGCTTTGTTTTCTATTAAAACCAGTTGCTTGGTTTTGTACTAAAACCATTTTCTTGGTTTTCTGTTCAAACCAGTTGCTTTACTTTCTGTCACTTTTCTTAGTAGACGAAGGAGCAAAAAGCCAAGCAGCTGGGATGTGCATCTTCCACAGCCTGGATACTATGTGTGGTGGAGAAGTTTAACATAAAGACATAAAAGTTTGACTCAAAGGACAGTTGCTAGATTTAAGAATTTAAAAAGATTTTATAGATTCATAGAATCCTAGAATGGTTTGGGTTGGAAGGGACCTCAAAGATCACCTAGTTCCAACCCTCTTGCCATGGGCAGGGACACCTTTCACCAGACCAGGTTGCTCAAGGCCCCATCCAACCTGGCCTTGAACACCTCCAGGGAGGTGGCATCCACAACCTTCTTGGGCAACCTGTTCCAGCATCTCACCCCCTCACTGTAAATCATTCCTCACCACCCTTACTGTAGTTTTGTTCAGGTGGTCAAAAGGTGGTGGAGGTGGGGACAAGTTGCCTGGCACAATTCTAAGCAGTGGTCACATCCTCCTCCAGCTCCAGCAGCAGATGTAAAGGAGGGCAGCAAAGGTCTTGAGATCAAACAGGAAAGGAATGAGTGACAAGAGGGAACGAGTTCAAAGGAAGGAAGGGAATAATTAGTTTCAAAAAAGACTTAAAAAAAATAAAAAAGCCTGAAGAATTCATGATGTCATAAAAAAAAAAAGAGAGAGAAGAAGAAAAAAAGAAAAAAGAAAAAGTAAAAAAAAATAAAGCAGAGATCCTTAAATTGGATTAGAAAATAAAAATGACACGAAGACTGTAAATATTCACAGATCACATCATTGACGTGTAATGTGCCGTTAAATGATGTCAAATTAAAGGGGAAATTACATCTGTAAGAACTGGGGAGAATAAAGGGAAGACATTTTAAAGATGCAGAGTCCTTCAAGTGCAAACCCCCCATCGTATATCAGGGCTGATCATGGCAGGGATGAGGAACTATCAGAGAAGAATAAAATAAAAGATAGGAAAGAAAACACAGGCTAAAAACATCTCAATTTCAACCGGGCGGTGGAAGGTTGTTAAGTTCTGAGCCGGCTCCGCTTCTCCTCAGTGTGGCTTTGTCAAGGCTGCTCCCAGCTGAGGTGTTGTGCAAAGCCAGGAGCTTCCACTGCTTCATAGAATCCTAGCATGCTGTGGGTTGGAAGGGACTTCATCCAGTCCAGTCCCCCTGCTAAAGCAGGGGCACCCACAGCAGCATGAGCAGGATCACAACATCCAGGTAGGTTTGGAAACTCTCCAGAGAAGGAGATTCCACAACCTCTCCGGGCAGCCTGCTCCAGGGTTCCAGCACCCTCATACTAAAAATGTTTCTCCTCATCCTCCATTAGAACCTCCTGGCTTTGAGTTTGTGTCCATTGCCCCTTGTCCTGTTGCTGGCTGCCTCTGACAAGAGTCTGGCCCCATCCTCTTGCCACATGTCTGTGGCAGTTTGGGATGGGTACCCTCTGCCATGGGTGCTGCTGCATGAGATACACCTCTGATGTCCTGGGTGCCCACCCAATAGGGGTGGACACAGGAAACGGCGTATTTCTACCCATAAATCCTGCGCCCTATAAAGCCATCTGCAGAGTCATTCTCTTCCTCTTTCTTCCCTCTCTGCTCCCACGGGAGATGTCCTCTCTTATTGGGTAATGCCGGGGGAGAATGGAGGGGGGGGCAGTCTCAGACCTGGCCAGCCTGAGACTTGCCTAGCAGCAGGAGGGGGAGGAAAGAGCCCTGGGGGTTTGGGTAGACCCTCAGGTGGGAGAAGGGAAGGATTGGGAAGCCTCTGGGTACTATGTAAGGGACTCTGTATGCTTTAGGATGTTCTTTGCCACTATGCTGTGTAGTTTTTCTGTATTTTCACCAATCGCTTTTCCATTTAAACTTTCCATCACTCTCCAATCCGTTTGTGTGAGTCTCATTCTTTTGTCCCTTTCGGGGCAAGAGATGTTCTGCCTGGCCTCAAACCAGCACAATGTCCTTCAGCTCTTGCTGAGCATTGATCAGATGCCCTCTGGGGCTGCTCTTCTCCAGGCTCAACAGCCCCAGGGCTCTCAGCTTTTGCACCCTCACCATGTTGGGGTTCTGGGATACATGCCTCATTTACACCACCCAGAGAGGCTCACAGACCCTCAACCAGAAGGAGATACAATCTCACCAACAACAGATAGCAACGTTGTAGCAATTAGTTTACCTATATTTTGCCCTTTCAAGTGAGCCTGAAACGAAAATCCTCCTAGCTTCTCCCCCTTCCCTCCATGTGCTATCTGAATCTTCTGCTCCAAAGATGGCATTTCAAACTCCCCCAAACACCTGCATAATAAAGGGTAGAAGATACTCTGCAGATAGATGTATGTACATATCTTTTCCTTCCCTCCTGGTCCTTTGCATCTCAAGACTCTGAGGTGTTAAAAACACATTGCACGTAACCAAGAGACTGGAGATTATCAGCATTATCTCAGCAGCTCTGCCTGGAGATAAGATGGGCTGATGCACTTGCTGGGGTGATAACAGGCACCAACTTCCCTCTCCAGCAGCACTGTCAAGCTGGGGATGGCCTTCCTGAGTCATCTAGACCTTTTCTGCAGGAGATTATTGTCCCCCTCTAATGCAAACCACCCCGAACGTGAGCCAGCACACATTTGCCTCCCTGGTCGTTGAATCATTGAGGTTGGAAAAGAATTCCAAGATCATTAGTTCAAACCTTGACTGAATACCACCATGGCCATTGAACTGTGTCCCCAACTGCCATGTCCACATGTTTCATGAACACCTCCAGGGATGGTGATTCCACCACCTCCCTGGGCAGCCTGTTCCAATGCTTAATCACTATTTCAGGGGAGAAACTGTTCCTAATATGCAACCTGAACCTCCCCTAGTGCAGCTTGAGACTATTTCCCCTTGTCCTGTCATTAGTTACTTTGGAGAAGAGGACAACACCAACCTTACTCTAGCTTCCCTTCAGGTAGCTGTAGAGAGCAATAAGATCTCCTCTCAGCCTCCTCTTCTCCAGGCTAAACAATCCCAGCTCCCTCAGCTTCTCCTCATAAGGCATGCTCTCCAAACCCCTCACAGCATGATCACAGAATCATAGAACTGTTGAGACTGGAAGAGACCTTTCCAGGTAGATAAGGCCATTTTGAGTAGGTAAGACTATTTTGGATAGGTAAAGGCTGTTTTGGGCAGGTTAGACCATTCTTGGGTAGGCAAAGGCCATTTTGGACTGCTTAGACTATTTTGGGCAGGTCAGGCCATTCTGAGTATGTAAAGCCCATTCTGGGTAGATAAAAACCATTTACCTGGGGCAAGTAAAGCCCACTTTGAGTAGGAAAGCAAATCTCAGGACACCTAGGGACATCTCAGGAACTCCAACCCTGCCTGCACACACCCTGGGGTCCTGGCAGTGCTTTGTGCTGATGCCTGGGGTAGAGAGGGGATATTTTCAAGTTGCAATTTGTATAACTCCAGCCTGAAGCTGCGAGTAATTTCCAAAGTGGAGTTGCCTGAGCCCTGGGAGCAAACAAAAGTATTCTGAGGTCTTCATTTGTGCAATGGCATTTCCACTCTGACTGGAGAGATCCGTTGATTGCTCTGACATTGTCTCTAGAACAATTACAAAAATGAGATGATCATTGTCCTTTAGCTCAAAAGGATGTGATATTCAGAGTCCACTCCTCTGGCTTTTCACTGACTTTGAACATAAGCACGCACCCAAAAAGGGTTCTTCAAAACAAAGGGATTTATCAGGGAGAAATTTATACCTCAAAATCTCTCTGACATAAGAAACTCTGACATAGAAGGAAGTCTGGAAGTGCCTAAGATTCATAGAATCTTAGAATGATAGGAGTTGTAAGTGACCTCTGGAGATCATCCAGTCCAACCCACCTGCTTAAGCATCATCACCTAGGGCAGGTCACACAGGAACACATCCAAATGGGTCTTGAAACACTCCAGAGAAGGGGACTCCACAACCTCTCTGGGCAGCCTGCTCAAGGGCTGAAGCAGCCTCACAGTAAAGAATTTTCTCCTCATCTTCAGATGGAACCTCCTGGGTTCCTGTTTGCGTCCATTGCCCCTTGTCCATCACAGGAGACCACTGAAAAGAGCCTGGCCCCTTCTTCTTGACACCCACCCTTCAGATATTTATAAAGATTAGTAAAATCTCCTCTCAGTCTTCTCTTCTCAAGTCTAAACCGCCCCAGATCTCTCAGCCTTTCTTCATCATCACAATGTTCCAGTCTCTTCATCATCCCTTTAGCCTCAGTCGAACACTCTTTAGTATATCCCTGTCCCTCTTGGACTGGAAAGCCCAGAACTGGACACAATGTTCCAGACTTGGCCTCACCAGGTCAGAGTAGAGGAGAAGGAGAGCCTCCTTTGACCTGCTGGCCCCACTCATCTTCATGCACCCCAGGAGACCGTTTGCCTTCTTGGCCAGGAAAGCACATTGCTGGCTCATGGATAACTTATTGTCCAGCAGCACTCCCAGGTCCTTCACCATGCAGCTGCTTTCCAGCAGGTCACCCCTCACCTGTACTGCTGTGGGGGGGTTGTTCCTCTCCAGGTGCAGGACTCTACACTTGCCCTTGTTGAACTTCATTAAGTTCCCCTTTGCCCAGCTCTATATCATGTCCCCAGCAGATATAGAGCAGAGCTAAATAACTTAGGAAATCTGAGCCTTGGAATGGCTTTGCAGAACCAATCAATTTAAATGCAATAAAGATGACGACAGACAATGAAGAGAAAGTTCAAGGACTTTTCACCTAGGGCTTTGCTACAGCTGTGAGTCAACCTGCTAAGTCTATAGAAGTCTGTATCACAGAATCACAGAATGAGAAGGGTTGGAAGGGACCTCTAGAGATCATCTAATCCAACCCCCTGCTAAAGCAGGGTCACCTAGAAGCAGGTTGCACAGGATGACATCCAGGCAGGTTTGGAATTTCTTTGGAGGTGGAGACTCCACAATCTCTCTGGGCAGCCCACTCCAGTGCTCTAGTACCCTCAAAGTAAAGTTCCTCCTCATGTTTGCATGGAACCTCTTAAATCCTCTGAAAGTCAGCTCCAGGAATCAGAATCACATATCAAAGGACACCTTTGATTTCATGGACAGTGCTTCAAAATCTAGGCAAAAACCCCAGAAAATCATCTTGGATTGGAGTATTTTAAAGAGAAGGACAAAGTTACATCAGATATTTTTGACAGACAATGCTGTAAGTCATCTTTTCTTGGCTTCATGGAACAATAGGTAGGTGGTGGAGTCACCATCCCTGGAGAAGTTCAAGAAACGTGTGGCCTCAACACGTCAATTATTCTATGATTCTACAGGGGCCAATAAGAAAGACGGGCACCAGGGCAGGTTTGGGTTGGACATCACAAAATAGAGGCTGGGCAAGAACTGGCTGGAGAGCAGTCCTGAGGAGAAAGATTTGGAAGTGTCATTTGCTGGAAAACTCAATATGAGCCAGCAATGGTCACTGGCAACCTAGAAGGCAAGTGTGTCCTGGGCTGTATCAAAAGAAGCATGACCAGCAGCTCTGCTCTGGTGCACCCCACCTGCAGTGCTGCATCTAGTACTGGTGTCAGCAGCATAAGAGGGACATTGAACTGCTGAAGCAGGTCCAGAAGAGGGGCACAAAGATGACGAGAGGTCTAAGACGTCCTCCCCTATGGGGACAGGCTGAGAAAGTTGGGGCTATTGAGTCTGGAGAACAGAAGGCTCTGGTCAGACCTTACAGCAGCCTTCTACTACCTGAAGGGAGCTACAGGAGAGCTAGGGAAGGACTTTTAGGAAGGACTTGTACTGATAGGACAAGTGGGAATGGACTGAAGCTGGAAGAGGGGAGATTTACATTGGAGATTAGGAAGAAATTCTTTCCAGTGAGGGGGGTGAGACACTGGAACAGGTTGCCCAAGGAGGTTGTGGATGCTCCTTCCTTGAAGGTGTTCAAGGCCAGAATGGATAAGGCCTTGAGCAACCTGGGCTAGTGGAAGGTGTCTCTGCCCAATACAAGTGGGGTTGTAACTAGATGGTGTTTAAGGTCCCTTTCAACTCAAACCATTCTATGATTCTATGAATTAGGAGAAATTTCTTCTCTCAAAGGGTTCTCAAAGACTGGAACAGGATCCCCCAGGGAGGTGGATGAATCCCCATCCCTGGAGGTGTTTAAAAGCTGCAGAGATGTGGTGCTGTGGGCCATGGTTTAGCACCAGGCTTGGTGGAGCTAGATAGTGTTTAGATTTGATGATCTTGAAGGTCATTTCCAAGCAAAATAAGTCCTTGGGGACAGCCTTCTTAACAGGGCTTGCTGTGACAGGACAAAGGGTGATCTTTTATGCTAGAAGAGGGAGATTCAGACTGGAGAGAAGGAAGGCAGTTTGGACACTGAGAGTGGTGGGACCCTGGCTCAGGTTGCCCAAAGAGGTTCTGCGGCTCTATGATTCTTTTTTACACATTCATGTCCCTAACTCTTGTGTATTCTTCACCACACCACAGGCAAACTGCTAGGACTGCCAGGCAAAGTTTAACAGCCGAGTTAATTTACAACCACTAGTGGTGGAATCCATTAACTACTTCAGAAGTAAGTGGCAATTTGCACACACCACACACCCTCCCCACATCCCCCCAGCCAGCATTTACTCTGAGGACGCTGGTGGGACGAGACAGAGCTCAGGCTTTCTATGGAAATGATGTTGTTTGCTGCCGTGGCTGTGAGCGGGGAGCCAGCCGCAGATTGCCATTGGGATTCAGCGCAAGATGAGTCTTGGAAGCGTGAGGTGGAAAAATTGCATCTCGTTTCTTCTTGCCAGGTGATAAAAAGCTGGCTTTAAGATTTAGCAAAGTCTCAGATTTTGTCCCCATTTTCAGCCTTTGGAAGAGAAAAGTGAACTGTGGTCTAGCTCCAGGAGTTTATAGGAATAGAAAAGAATGGTTTCAGGATGAGCATGGACCTTAATGTGAGTGTGCTTTGTGATGACACAAGGAAGAAATCTCGGAGAGCAATATTTGGGTAAAGAAAAGCAATGAATAATCAACCTACCTGGTGTGAAAGGAAAGGTTGTAGGAATACACACAAAAAAAGAGATCATCATATTTGGAAGAAAAGAGAAAAACTAAGATGGTCTGAAAAGGCAGAGTGCTGTACACAATTGAGGATTGAGGTTGTCGGGGAGAGAGCAACCCTGGACCTTTTCATTTTACAGAAGCTTGTTCTGATAGGATGAGGGCAAACGGATTTAAGCTTCAGAAGGAGAAATTTAGATTGGAGATTAGGAAGAAATTCTTTCCAGTGAGGGCGGTGAGACACTGGAACAGGTTGCCCAGAGAGATTGTGGGTACCCTGTCCCCAGAGGTGTTCAAGGCCAAGCTGGATGAGTTCTTGAACAACTTGGTCATGTGGAAGGTGTCCCTGCCCATTGCAGAACATTTGAACTAGATGATATTTGAGAGCCCTTCCAACCCAAACCATTTATAGATTCTGTGATTCCCCAACACAGGCACCTTGAGAGGTGAGAAGAACCAAAGCAGAGCAATTAGAGCAGAGAAAGGGGGGCAAATAAAGATGATCTAAAAGTAACAGTGGAAGTATGAAAATTAAATACAGCAACGTGAGTTTGGAAACCTTTGTTGTGGCATGGTGACCTTTTCTCTCAGTATCTAATCCATATTAACTCTCTAGCACCAAGCTAGAGTCTAGAAACTCAAGCTCCCTTCAAGAAAGAGCCCACCAGTTTTGCCAGAAAGAGCAACAAGATCTTCCAGTCTCCCAAATTCTAGATCATAAATTCACAGAATGGGTTGGGTTAGGAGAGACCTTCAAGATCATTTAGTTCCAAACCCTCTGCCATGGGCAGGGACACCTTCCAGTAGACCAGGCTGCTCAAGACTTCACCCAACCTGTCCTTGAACACCTCCAGGGAGGTGGCACTCATAACTTCCCTGAGTAAACTGTTCCAGTGTCTCACCACTCTCACTGTAAAGAATTTCTTTCAAATGCCCAGTCTTAATCTCCCCTCTTCCATCCCAAGTGCCTCAGTGCTACTACAGCTATGGAGACAACCACACTAAATGAAGTGCTCCTCACAGAGGCACAAAATTAATCTTGCAGCCTTTGCAGCCCAAAGGCCATGGAGGGCAATTTCCAGTTTTGACAATTCTACAATTATCACACAAACTGCCACCAGAGTTGCAAACAGCCAATGACATCATTAATATCCTCAACAAGGGAAGCACACTAATGTCACAGAGCAGAGCATTAATATCCCTCCACAAAACCATTCGCCACTCGCTTTAATTAAAATATGCAAAGTATTTTTTGTTTATGTAAAGCACTATGCAGACCAGAGGCATCACTCATTGGTACAGCTTCAAGTACCAAACCACTCCTGTTACACAAGAGACCTTTTCTTTTTGCAGCCAAGCACTGAGGAGTCCCTGTTTTCACAGAATCACAAAATGGTAGGGATTGGAAGGGATCTCTGGAGATGACTGAGTCCAGAGCAAAACTGGGATGCAAACCGGTGGGCAGACATCTTCTGCAAACCTCCTTTCATGGATGATTGGATCAGTTCTTCCCCAAAAAGGTTGTAAAGCCCTGAACCAGGCTGCCCAGGGCAGTAGTAGAGTCCCCATCCCTAGAAGGGTTTCAAAGCCATGGAGATCACAGGATCACAGGATATTAGGCGTTGGAAGGGACCGCTGAAGATCATTGAGTCCAACCCCCCTGCCAGAGCAGGACCATAGAATCCAGCACAGGTCACACAGGAACACATCCAGATGGGGCTGGAAAAGCTCCAGAGAAGGAGGCTCCACAACCTCTCTGGGCAGCCTGTTCCAGTGCTCAATGAGCCTCACAGTGAAGAAGTTCCTCCTCATCTTGAGGTGGAACCTCCTGTGCTGGAGTTTCTATCCATTGCCCCTTGTCCTATCCCAGGGTGCAAGAGAGCAGAGCCTGTCCCCTCCCTCTTGACCCCCAGCCCTCAGATATTGATAAACATTGATTAAATCCCCTCTCAGATGTAGTACTGAAGGATGTGGTTTAGTGGTGAACTGGCAGTGCTGGATTAGCAGTTGGACTTGATGATCCTAGAGGTCCCTTCTAATCAAAATTAATGTATTTTATGATTCTATGACTGCTGGCCAGACAAGACCTGATCTCCTACCAGGCTCTGCACATCCCCAGATGTCACCAAAATCCTCCATGGCCAGCTCGAGGTAGCCAAGAATGGGCTAAATTCTCTTCACAGCTAGGAGCGTCCTCCTCATTCTTAATGTCTAAGAGCTTGCACACAGTCAGGGATCTCACAGAGGTGACCCAGGCTGAAGTGCTGGCACAGTGCTGGCCCTCAACATCTTCTTATAGAATCACAGAACAGTTTAGGTTAGAATGGACTTCTATGGCCATTGACTCCAACCATCAAACTAATATGCCCATGGCCATTAAACCATGTCTCAACGTGCCATATCTACAGGTTTCTTGAACACCTCCAGGGATGATGACTCCACCACCTCCCTGGGCAGCCTGTTCCAATGTCTGTCCACTCTTGCAGCAAAGAAATAGTTCCTAATATCCAATCTTAAGATATTCCACTTGGAGCAAACAGAACAAAAATCCACAGAAAAGACCTCTGGAGATCATCAAATCCAACCTCCCTGACAGAGCAGGTTCACCTAAAGCAGATTACACAGGAACATGACGAGGTGGGCCTTAAAAGCCTGCAGAGACGGAGACTTCACCACCTCCCTGCGCAGCCTGTTCCAATGCCTGACCTCTTTTCCAGGAAAGACATTCTTCCTAAATTCTTCTATTTAGAGTATCTCAACTGGAGGCAACAACTTGTTTCTCTCTGCCCTGAAAGCTCAGAGAAAATATTACAAACTAGAGCGATAAATTTGAGCGAGATACTGGAATTAAACCATGAACTGGTAAATCAGCTGCTAAGTAGCCCATATTCCTTTCCATACTGGATTTTAATGCTAGATTTAAACAGCATCACAGATTTGAGCAAAGCTTCCTCAAAATATTCCAGTGACTGGGAACATGAGGCTGGCTCCAGTCTGCTGCTTGCTGAAGTTCATTTGAGCTCCAAACAAAGGCTGCAACAGGAGCCAGTTGTTGACTCTCCGCACCAGGTGTCGCATATTAAATGATTCATCAAATGCTGTGTCACAACCTGGATAAAACTCTTTTACAAAAGGATCCATCCTCCTTTTGTCTGGGTTTTAGCAAAGAATCATAGAATATTAGGGGTTGGAAGGAATCTCTAGGGATTATCAAGTCCAACCTCCCTGTTAAAGCAGAATCACCTGGGGCAGGTCACACAGGAATGCATCCAGATGGGTCTTGAAAGCCCCTAGAGAAGGAGGCTTCACAATACCTCTCTGGGCAGCCTACTCTACGGCCCAGCACCTGCACACAAGGCAAGTTTCTTCTCATTTTCAGGTGGAACCTCCTAGCTTCTAGTTTGTGCTTGTTGCTGCTTGTCCTGTCACTGAGCAACACTTACAAGAGCCTGGCCCCAGCCTCTTCCCTTCACAGCTCCTTTAGCTCTTGTTGAGCATTGAGAAGATCCCCTCTGGGGCTGCTCTTCTCCAGGTTTAGCAGCCTTGGATCTCTCAACCTTTCCTCCTCACAGAGCTGCTCTGGGCCCCTAGTTTACCCTCACAGGAAAGACAGTTTGCCTCATGCTGTGGTGGGGTGAGATAATGCCTGTTCCAATGCCTGACCACTCTTTCAGTAAAGATGTGTTTCCCCAATTCCTATATTTAGAGAATCTAACCTGGAAACAGCACCTTGAGAGTATCTAAACTTGAGGCAGCACCTTGATAGTATCTAACTCTTCACCACCATGGCCATTAAACCATGTCCCAAACTACCAGGTTCACAGATTTCTTGAACGCCTCCAGGGATGGTGACTCCACTACTTCCCTGGGCAACCTAATGCAAAAATTTAGATTCACAGATTGCATCAGGTTGGAAGGGACCCTCAAATGTCATCTTGTCCAACCCCCCTGCAGTCAGCAGGGACACCTCCAATTAGAACAGGCTGCCCAGGGCCACATCATGTCTTATCTTGAATGTCTCCAGGGACAGGGCTTCAACCATGTCCTTCAGCAACCTGTCTGAGTATTTCAGCAACCTGTTTGAGTATTTCACCATCCTCTTTGTGAAGAACTTTCTCCTGATGTCCAACCTAAATGTACCCTGCTCCAGTTTAAAACCATAGGCCCTTGTCCTAAATCATGGAATCATAGAATCAACCAGGTTGGAAGAGACCTCCAAGCTCATCCAGTCCAACCTATCACCCAGCCCTATCCAATCAACCAGACCATGGCACTAAGTGCCTCATCCAGGCTTCTCTTGAACATCTCCAGGGATGGCAACTCCACCACCTCCCTGGGCAGCCCATCCCAATGGGCAATCTCTCTCTCTCTGGGAAGAACTTCCTCCTAATATCCAGCCTATACCTCCCCTGGCACAGCTTGAGACTGTGCCCTCGTTCTGCTGCTGGTTGCCTGGGAGAAAAGACCAACCCCCACCTGGCTACAACCTCCTTTCAGATAGTTGTAGACAGCAACGAGGTCACCCCTGAGCCTCCTCTTCTCCAGGCTGAACACCCCCAGCTCCCTCAGCCTCTCCTCATAGGGCTTGTGTTCCATGAGCTATATTCCACTCAAAGAGTTATTAGGAAGAGCAGTGGCCACTAAATTTGGGTAAAGAGCATTTTGAAGGAGATCCTAGAGGAGCTCTCCTCTAAGGATTCTCTGAATTTTATGAATCGAGTTTCCCCAGAAATCAGATAACAGATGAGTAAATAATTTCCTGGGCTTGCTCGGGCAAGGCAACGTGTTATTGTAACCTGCCTTGTATGCTCCTTGTAAAGCACTGTAAATGATGGCTTTAAATGATGATGTTAGATTAGGTTTGCTGCAGCTTTAATATATTGTAATCTAATATAATTGCTAAATGCAAATGAGCTGCTGTTAGGGCTCCTCGGCGGAGCTGCGCGCGGAAGCCGAGCGTTTTACACATTACACTGAAGTGCGTGTTATTAAGAAACAAATTAGAAGGAAGCTTAATTTAGGTGGGAGACAAGATCCCGTTATCGCGGCTGACAACGTGGGGAGGCAGCTCACAGAAGCTATTACACCCAACTCCTGTGCAGCTCAAGTATCTCCGGCGCAAGGCGAGGCAGGCGGCAGCACCCTATCCTCCTCGGCCCTGCCGTCTGATCTCATTACCTTCAAGTCAAGTAATGCTACAAAGTCATCAGCTGGGCTTCCAAAGCCCTTGTGGCAGTTTAGGCTGGGTGCCTCCTGTTGCTGCCACATAAGTTACACCTCCGGTGTCCTGAGGGTCCAACCCAATAAGGTGGGCACAGGAAACGGCGTATTTCTACCCATAAATCCTGCGCCCTATAAATCCATCTGCAAAATCATTCTCTTCCTCTTTCTTCCCTCTCTGCTCCCAGGCGAGATGCTCTCTTATCGGGTAACGGTAGGGGAGTATCTCAAGGCCTCCTAGGCCTGTCTAGGCCTAATGCCAGGAGGAGAAAGGGGGGAGTAGTCTCAGACTTGGCCAGCCTGAGACTAGCCTAGCAGGGGGGGGGAGAGGGGGGGGGAAGAAAGAGCCCTGGGGTTTTTGGGTATAACCCTCAGGTGGGGAGAATGGAAGAGTTGGGAGGTCTTTGGGTGTTGCATAAGGGACTCTGTACACTTTGGGACATCTTTGCCACTATGCTTGTAGCTTTGTAGTTTCACCAATTGCTTTTCCATTTAAACTTTCCATCACTCTTCAATCTGTTTGTGTGAGTGTCATTCTTTTGTCTCTCTCAGGGCAAGAGAGGATCTGTCTGGCCTCAAAACCAGCACAGCCCTCCACCACCAGGGTGGACAAATGCTCTTCTCCGAAGAACAACTCCCAAGCTCATTAGCATTCCAACCCCGTGAGCTTGTAGACAACTTTGGGTGCAGGGCAGGTTTCCCCCCATGGTGCGGGATCAGGCCCCAGGCCCAGTTCCATAACTAGAGTCGATGCAAGGCTTAAAAAGCAATAAAGTTGGCGACTTCAGAAGCATTTATGATGCCTACACCTAACCTTTTGGACCCACCAGAGTGGATCCCACCCCAACAGGCAAAGAACTCCTGGTTTTCCTCTTTGTTTTCATCAGTAAGTCACAAAACACATGAGTTATCATAGAACAGAATCAAAGAATCATAGAGCCAAACAATCATAGAGCCAAAGAATCAAAGAATCAAAGAGTTAAAGAATCAACGAATCATGGCATCAAGGAGTCAAAGACTCAAAGATTCAAAGAGTGAATGAATCATAGAATCATAGAATTGAAGAATCAAAAAGTAAAAAAAATCAAAGAATGAGAGTTGAAGAATCTCTGAATGACAGAATGCTCTGGGTTAGAAGAGACATCTAGAGGGCATCTTTCCCAACCACTGGCAGGCAACAGAGACTTCCCCAACTAGATCAGGTTGCTCAGAACCCCATCAAGCCTGATCTTGAATGTCTCCAGAGATGGGGCCTCCACCTCCTCCTTGGGCAACCTGTTCCAGATCCTCTCATTGTAAAGAACTTCCACCTAATGTCCTACCCATATCTACCCTGCTTCTGTTTCAAACCATTCCCCCTTGTCCTATTACTAGATCCTTGATGTGGCAAACAACCACTTCCCAGTTAGGTTTGAGGTGCACGCTGGGGCAGGTGGCAGTGGCAGGATCTGTCCTGAAACTCTAGTGACACTCTTAGATTTCATAGAATCATAAAATCATTAAGGTTGGAAAAGACCTCTAAGATCATCAAGTCCAATGGTCCACTGAACACCACCATGGTCATTAAACAGTGTTCAAAAGTGCCATGCCCACATGTTACTTGAACACCTCCAGGGATGGTGACTCTACCACCTCCCTGGGCAGCCTGTTCCAATGCCTTACCACTATTGCAGCAAAGAAATTGTTCCTTGTGTCCAAATTAAACCTATCCTCACACAATTTCAGGCTGCTTCCTCTCATTTTACCACCTGATGCTAGGGAGAAGAGACCAACCCCCACCTGGCTCCAACCTCCTTTCAGGGAGTTGTAGAGAGCAATGAGATCTCCCCTCAGCCTCTTCTTCTCCAGAGCAGGAAAAGCCAGCTCTGAAGCAATTCATTATTAATGCCAGAATATTCTTGCTAAACAGTTCTGATTATTTCACAAGAAAGAGGTCAAGGTATTGGAGAAAGGGATTTAATCAAATAAACTCTCAATCTCTCTCCAAACAGCACGTTCAGCCGGCCGCATGTCAATTCAGCAGCTGAGTGGCCTCCAACTGCACAGCCCAGGTTAAGCTGCCAGGGCTGCTAAAACTTCTCTGATGTGCTGCTTGAATAAAGATTGAGAAGAGGAGGAACCTGGGGAGGTAACCTCAGATTGGTTCCTATTTTCCATCAAGTTTTGCTCCCCTAATTGTTTCCTATTTCTTCTTTTCCTGAAAGTTTTGCCACCTAAATCACTGGCAAGAGGAGAGCTGGAAATCCCAGAATCCCAGCATGGTGAGGATATGAAGGGACCTCTGGGGATCATCCAGTCCAACCCCACTGCTAAAGCACAGGCACCCACAGAAGCTTGCCCAGGATCACAATGACCAGCTGGATTTGTAAGCTCTCCACAACTTCTGGGCAGCCTGCTCCAGGGTTCCAGCACCTTCACACCAAACAAGTTTCTCCTCATGTTCAGATGGAACCTCCTGACTTCCAGTTTGTGCCTTGTCTTGTCCCTGGGCACAGGTGTTCTACCACTGTCAAGGTAAGGAAGCTCCTCTTCATGGAACCTCCCTCTTGGGTTGCATCCGTTGGACCTCACAAAGAACTTTTTGGTTTGCGCTTGTCCAGATTCTGATGGCTCTCAATGATGCTTCACCTCTGGAGGTGTTCAAGGCCGGGTTGAATGAGGTCTTAAGCAACGTGGTCTAGTGGAAGGTGTCCCTGTCCATGGCAGGGGTTTGGAACTAGATCCCTTCCAACCCAAACCATCCATATAGATGCCATAATGAATGGAGTATAGTCCATAGCTGATGGTATAAAATACATAGATATGCCATAATTGATGGTGTATAATCCATATGACATAGGTAACGGTATAACTTGCACAGAGGTGCTAGAATTAGTGGTATATAACACACATATATGCCATAATGGTAGGAGATCCATATGTGTGCCATAATTAACAGTATGCAAACCATGTATGTGACATAATTAATAGTATACAATGCATATTCATGCCATAATTCATGGTGCATAATCCATATGGCACAATTAAAGGTATAGAATCCCTATATATGGCATAATTAATGGTATACAATACATGCATGTACCAGAATTAATGGTATACAATGCATACATATGCCATAATTAATGGTATATAACCCAAATACATGCAATAATTAATGCTATAAAATCCGTATGCCATAATTAATGGCATAAAATCCCTATACATGCAATAATTAATGGTATGAAATGCATATATATGCCACAATGGTATAAAAAGCATATATGTGTCTTCATTAATTGCATACAATCCCTATATGTGCAGTATTTAATAGCTTAAAATGCATATATATGTCGTGATTAGTGTGTAATCTAGATGACATAATTAATGGTATGAAATGCATATATATGCCATAATTAATGGTGTGTAATCCACATATATGTCATAATTAAAGATATGAAATCCACATCTATGCCATAATGAATGGTATAAAGTCCACATATGTGCCATAATTAACAGTATATAATCCACATGCCCTTATCCAGGAGCCAGGCAGCACTTCCAAACTCATCCTGCTCCAGCTCCGAAGTGTTTTGACGCCGCTGTTCTCAGTCCCCTTTGCTCCCAGCACCTTTCCTTCAGCTCTCAGTCCCCATTTTACGTGAGGATGCTTTTCTCTCAAGCCAAATGTAACTGTCTAATTAAGAGGGGGATGATTGGCTAGTTCACGGACTCGGTGACAGTTCTGACAAATACACATATTGGCACAGCCCTAACCTCGCTTCACAGTTTGCAACACAAAGATGGTATTTTTCAGAGCTGTGCAGAACACCCCTGCTACAAAGCTTCACCTTGTCTACTGCTATTCCATTTAATTTTTTATTAACTGCCTGAACATATGCCATTCTAGGAGAGGGTAATAGTTACAAAATGTCAGCAGAAACATTTAAACTGCTAAAATGTAAATGATTTTATAAATTCGTAATGAAAGGTAATTGTCATGTTGGGGGGGGGGGAAGTAACAGAAAAACAGAGATGTGGAAAGGTAAAGCTGGTTAAAAAAAAAATAATACATCTTCTTGGTCCAAGGTAGCAAAATTGAAGTGTGTTTTAATGACTGCTCTAAGTAGTATTGAAATCAAAATTAGATCCACAAGCTGAAAATGTGAATTCTATAATATTTTACTTTATACCATTAGCAAAAGTTCATAATAATGAAAAAAGCCTTCATGGAACTTTAATGTGCCAAAAAAATTCATTAAACAGTAGGACACTAAAAGATTTCTTCACCTCATTTTAAAGAAATATATTTAAAGGGGAAAAAAAAGGAAAATAAAAAGAAACCTCAAACAAATAAATAAATAAATCAGAATAAGAGAAATAGCAGGATAAGGATGAGAAAAAAAATCGGAGTAAGAGAAGTAGCAGAATAAGAATCAGAATAAAACAGAACAAAAATCAGAGTAAGAGAAGTGGCAGATTAAGAATCAGAATAAAATCAGAATAAGAGAAATGGCAGAATAATAATCAGAATAAAACAGAATAAAATCAGAATAAGAGAAGTAGTAGAATAAGAAACAATAAAATCAGAGTAAGAGAAGTGGCAGATTAAGAATTAGAATAAAATCAGAATAAGAGAAAGAGCAGAATAAGAATCAGAATAAAAAGAATAAAATCAGAATGAGAGAAGCAGCAGGATAAGAAACAGAATAAAATCAGAGTCAGAGAAGTGGCAGATCAAGAATCTGAATAAAACAGATTCAAACTAGAATAAAAGAAAAAGCAGATGAAGAAGGCTAAAATCAGAATCAAATCAGAATAAGAGAAATAGCAAAGCAATCCTCCAGCCCTGGCTTTAAAAGACCAACATTAGACTGCGGTTAGTTAGTTTCTTTACTTTCCGCTAAAATGAGAAACAATTTGGTGATTAATCCCTTCAGCGACGCGGTGCTGGGTCAGTGCTCTCCGAGATGTCACGGAGGAGAAGACTGGGGCGAAGAAGGGAAAGGTTTGTTGTTCTTTTTTTTGGTGGTGTTTTTTGTTTGTTGTTTTTATTTTTTTCCCTCCTTCTTCAGCCACCACACAGAGCTAAACCACCTTCCAGTTAGGTTTGCGGGCAACCATCTTTAAATGCTTGAGCTGTTCTGCGTGGCCATGACAAGATTTGCAATTCCCCACGTTTATTTACACACCATCACCCCAACTAGACATCACATGGAAGTGGCATGGTCGCTGCTGACCCCAGGGTAGTCCCTGTCTCTGCAGATCCAATTTCATCCTGCTCGGCAATTGAACTGCCGGCCGCCCGCCCGGGATGCTCCAACCCCGCGTCGGCGTCGCAATAAAATTAGCAGAAGCTTGTCAGGGGATATTTTCTACTTTTTACGCTGACAGACACTGGACAAATATGTCTGCTTTTCAGAAATTCAGAGAGGGTTTCTGAAATGGATCGCAGCAGGATGGATTTGCAAGTCTACCTGAGCCTGGATGGGGGGAAAAACCTGGCTGTAGGATGGCGCGGGATCTCTGTGGGCTTTGATTTTAAAGTTATTTCCCTTCCTTAGGCTATGGAAAAACAGGATCACAAAATCATAGAATTGATTGGATTGGAAAAGACCTCCAAGATCATCAAGTCCAGCCTTCAACCCAGGACCACTGTGGCCATTAAACCACGTCCCCAAGTGCCATGTCCTCATGTTTCCTGAACACCTCCGGGGATGGTGACTCTACCACTACACTTTTTTTCTTTTATATATATATTTTTTTCTGGGTTTTCCTCCCAGCAAAAATTAATTCCTCAGCCAGAAATTAATAGGATATAAATCTACCATATTTTGTAAACCAAGTGGAAGGGGGGGTTGGTGGGTGTGTGTCGTAATTTGGGTTTCTATAGGCAATTGGGGCCTATACATGCCCAAATTCCCTTGCAGAGGGAATATCACTCTGGGGTTATTTCTTCTCCCTAGGCTATGAAGGAATGCTCAACTATTTTTTGTTGGGTTTTCTTCCCCACAGAAAGGACTTCTTCATCCAGAAATTAGTAGGATATAAATCTATCATATTTTGTAAAACAATTTGGGGGAGGAAGGGGTGGAGGAGGAGGGTTTGGTCATCTGGCTTCCTGTAGGTAGTTTTGGGTGCTATAGGTGCCCAAACTTCCTTGCAGAAGGCATTTCACCCACACTTCCAGGGACACAAATCCCCTTCCATAGGAGATATCATCCATGCTTCCAGGGATGCAAATCACTTTCCATAGGAGATATCACCCACACTTCTAGCGACACAAATCCCCTTCTATAGGAGATATCATCCACACTTCCAGGGATGCAAATCACTTTCCGTAGGAGATATCACCCACACTTCTAGGGACACAAATAACATTCTGTAGGAAACTCCACCCAGGAGCTCACCTGAAAAGCTGCTGCCTTTCATGAGGTAAAAAACCTGATTTAATATTTTGCAAATAAAATAAAGAAAATAACCATTTGCTTCCAAAAATCTCAAGCCGAGGGAGGCTAACAGGGTAAATAGGAGGAATTCGCTGCCTGTAATGGGAAGGTTTTTAAATCAAACCACCTAATATGTTTTGTAATCTAGACCAATGTAATTTTATTAGCTATTCAGCGCCCTTCTTACATCAAACAGCCTCAGAAGCCCCAGGATCATTTTATATTCACTGGAAGACAGAAAGAAATCCAAAAAACCTAGTTAAATAAATTGTTCATTTATTCCTTTCCTTTTTTATGCACCAAGATCTACATGTGGTCATTAATTATAAAGAGACTATTATAGCACCATATTTTCATTCAATACGATGTCCTGGTATATATCAAAGAAGTCCCATAATTAAAACAGAAGGGCCACAATGACAATTAAAATTACAATCTATATGGGGAAAGAAAGTACAGTTCTGCAATTTTTCACCCTGTCACTGTCAGCACCGGGGGATATTCCAGTCACGTCTCTTCGTAAAGCAGCCTAAATTCTTCTTCACCAATGCAACCTCAAAAGCATTATCAGCACCTAAGCAAAAGCCTATGCAAGTATAATTTAATACCAAGCCACAGTTTGCAAGTAATAGCGTATAAAGTGATATTTAAGTGGTGTTTTAAGCACACTTCTGATGGCTACAGCCGCTTTTTACTGGTAAATGCGTTTTCCTTTGAGTAGTGATTATGAGTCCTGGGTGAAGAGGTCCTGTGTGCAGGTCTGCCTGTAAGCCTTACTTCCAGCTGCCAATCTTTACTTCAGAGTGAAGAAAAAGCCACCTAGCACCTTGTTCTTACTCTTGTACGCTGTCATCCCCTGAGCCTGATAACTGCAAAATCATTTCCACATAACACTTTTCCTGCTTCTGCCTCTTAAACCTCGAGACCTACACATTGTGCACGCACTTGCACCCCCGGCAGCCAGCCCCCTAGAAGCTGCTGAACCAAGCCCCTTCCCACAGCCTATTTTTAACACTTCTGCCACGGTAAATATCTGCATTCACGGAGCTCTCGTGCTGCAATGTGTGTTTGCTACAATTTATTGTCTAGAAAAAGTCACGCGTGGTGAATCGTTGCTGTTAAAACTGGGGGTTTCTTTTTTCCTTTTTTTTTTTTTCCCCTTCTTCTTCTTTTTTTTTTTTCCCCCCTAATAACTTTAAAGGCACTGCTCAGGATGGAGATGGAGAAAGGGTTTTGGTTTGTGGGTTTTTGGTTTTTTTGCTTTTTTTTTTTTTTTTTTGTATAATAAAACAGTGACATGGTCATTTTTCCCCAGTTTTGCATTACACAGACACACTCATGCATGGTGCTTTTTAAATTCTTATTATATGGGAGGTCAGGGGGTCGAATGTCAGAAAGTACTGTTAATTTCACGGGGTTAGGGGAAAGTAAATTCAGAGGGAATACAGATCACTTAGCACAGAAAAGCAGCTCCTCTGAAGTTTGGTTTTACATTTGTTAACCACATCCTTCAGTGAGACCGGGGAAGGGGGGGTGACATTCTGGTCCATGCTGTAATGGTTTGACACGTTGGCGGAGGGGTTGGGTACCGCTTGCCCCGTGCCGCTGGCCCAGCAGCTGGGGGGCTCCAGGCAACTGGAACCGAACAGAGCGTGTTGCCATTTGGGCTGTGATGGTTAAATTCCAGAGGAAAAAAAAAAAAAAAAAGCCAGTCAAGATGTCTTAAAGTTCAAGCTGACAAGAAATGTAAAATATCTTGCTGCCTTCCTTCATTGGGAAAGTGGCATCTTGCAGTGCTGAGTCCTTTTAACCCACTCCTAAATATGTCACCCCAAGGTGTAAGGATGTTCCAACCACTTGGAGTTTTGGGGTGGGGTTTGTTTTGCCATTTTGCTGATGAGTTGCCTTCTAATTATTTTTTGTTGATGATGTGTGATATGTGGGGTTTGGTTGGGGTTTTTTTGGTAACAGTTGATAGTTTGGGAATTTGGTTGGAGTCTTTTTCGTAGTTATTAATAGTTTGGGGGTGGTTGGTTTTTTTTCTTTGGAGTTTGTTGGTGTTTTGATGTTTGTTTTTGTTGTTTATTATTTTTTTCCCCCAAATTGCTGATGTTTTGGAGTTTGCTTTTGTCATTTATAATTTCTTCCCCCATAGTTGATGACGTTCTGGAGTTTGGTTTTGTTTGTCTTTTTTTACCTCATAGTTGCTGATGTTTTGGGTTTTGGCTTTGTTGTTGTTTTGCTTGTTTGTTTGTGGGTGGTGGTGGTGGGGGGTTTGTTTATTTTTTGGTTGGTTGGGTTTTGATTTTTGCTTTTGTTTTTTCCCATAGTTGCTGATGTTTTGGGGTTTGCCTGTGCTCTTTGTTGGTTTTTTTCTTCCTCCAGCTCTACCAGTGACAAAATAAAATCATGGAAAACAGAAAAAAATTTAGACAGTGCCTCTTGATGTCACAAATAACAGGGGGAAAGGGATAAAATGTGGAGGCAGAGCTGCTCTTTCACCAAGACGAATCCAAAAGCTGCCTTTTTTTTTTCTCCATAAAAAGCCATTTGCTTGCTAAAAGCCACCTTACTCACACGCAATTTAAAGTAATAAACCATTTAAAAATGCAAAGGTATCTCAACATCGAAGATGCTGAAGACCTTTTTGCCATTTCCTCTCTTGAAAGTTCAACGTGAAAGACAAGCTCTGTGAGGCCCACGCTATATATCCATCTGGGAAAGGTATAAAAAAAGAAGGAAAAAGGCCTCCCCCCACCCCAGCAAAATTTAATCAGATTACTCCATTTTAAGAGGCTAGAAGGGGTTATTCCCTGTAAGGGTTTCACAGGCTCAGCCTGCAGCTGGGGTGGGTTTGGGTTTACGCATCGGTGTCTCCTACAAGATTCCTCCGAGTCAGAACTCAAGGCAGGCTCAGCTGCCCCCTGGTAATTACATTTTAATGACTGAGGCTGGATGTTTGTGTTTTGGCAGCATATTTAATAGTGTTAGCATTTAAACGGTCACAACCGGACTCGGAAGGGCAGCGCTCGCTGCCAGTCGGGGTGAAGTTCACCTTCGTCACAGGAGCTGCAGGCAGCCAGGGTGGAGCTCGGTCCAGCACCCCTCCCAACCCCCCTGCCCCTCTAGGAGATGGGATTTCCCCAAACCTAAGGAGGAGAAACAGTAGTACTTTGAATCTATGGACTAGTTAAGTTTGCCAGCTGGAAAGCAATGAGTGGGAACAGAGCACACTGCACACAACGCTTTTGTCTTTCTTGCGGTACCAGAAGACGCCAACGACGCACGACCCGAGTTCACCATCATCCTTCTCTCTTTCCCAAATAACCACTCCCTAAACCCACTCAGGCAGACAGCAAAGTGGCAAATGCAACAACATCTCTCTCTCTGTTTTGATTAAAGATGCATTCTGAACTGTGCAGTGCTATATTTCACTAGCTGCCTTTTATAATTAAAAACTTTTTCCCCCCTCTCCTCCAACCCCCTTTTCCTGCAAGTAGCCTGTTGCCTGAAGATTTAATCCTTCATTACCAGTTAAAACAAAATCACCAATTAGGCACATGAACACGTCTGTATTAATCTCATTAAGGTGATGGCACCAAATAAATTGGAACTATTTTTGTGCTTTTACTGTGTTCCTATGGCTTTATCAGGCCCCGTGGTCATATACAAAGACCTTGCAGCTTAGTCATTTAGAGTCATTCGGTTGTGGACTAAATGTGGCATTACCATCTATGGCTGAAAATTGCTTTCAGCTTTTAAACTGCACTGACTAGTCTGTAGTTAATCTTAGATCATTCACTCGCAAAATTAAATGAGCCAGAACGATGGTCTTTTCTCTTTTTTTTTTCTTTTTCTTTTTGTCTTTTCTTCTTTTTTTGTCATTTTTTTCCTTTTTTTTTTCCCTTCATCTTTTTATTTTCTAGTATTCTTTTTTTTTCCTATTTTATCTTTTTTTTCTTTTTTTTTCCTGGGGTTTGTGTTTTTTCAGTGTTTTTTTTTTTCCAGTCATTTTTTTCTAGTGTAAAATAATACATCACAAAACACTTTATTTGCCCTGCCCAAAAGAGAGATCAAATTCATTTAAAATCCCATAAAGCAGAGTGGTGAATTTTTAATTTTATTTAGGAGCAGGGAAAGAGAAGGGGAAGCTCTTTTTCCATCGTTATAAATTTACATATAGACCATAGTTTGATGCCTAACCAACCTTTAATCTACCTTTGATGTATACTCCTGCTCCAGTATGGATCATGTGATGCACCTTATTAATGCAAATGTAAGAAGGATTGTTTGGGATCTCTGATGTAATTAGCCATAAACCACATTTAAAAAGGAAAAAAAAAAAAGCAGCACTTCCTTTGTCACTAAAGCGGTGGACAGGTGGAGATGGAGGTGCTCCAACGAGTGCTACAGACACCCACCCAAAGCAGGACCTTTTTTTTTGTCATTATGGTGGTGGACATGTAGAGATGGATGTGCTACAATGAGTGCTACAGCTACCCACCCACAGCAGGATCCTTGTCCCCAACCTCTTGGGTTAATGACATATGGATCATTTGAACATTGCAAAGGAAGAAGGGGAAGGGAAAGCAGAGCCAACTTCCCAAACAGCACAAGTAGCAAAATAATTAATTCCTGATCTATCTAACATCAAAGCTGATGGAAATGTTGTGGTTTGACTTAATATTCAAGGCCACCTTCTTTAAATCCTGCTTAGGACACTCTTTTACCCCAATGGGCCACCATCACTGCACCCTCCACTTTGCCAACTCCTACTTCTTCTTCATATGATTATGATTATTATTGATATTATTAATAATAATGTTGTTAATAATATTCATAGGTTGCATTGGGCTGGAAGGGACCCTCAAAGGTCTTCTTGACCAACCTTACTGCAGCCAACCAAGACACCTCCAACTAGATCAGGCAGCCCATGGCAACATCAAGTCTGATCTTGAATGCGTCTAGGGACAGAGCCTCAACCACATCCCTGGGCAACCTGTTCCACTACTTTACCACTCTCATAATATTGCTAATAATGTTGGTTTATGATATTATTAATGCTAATATTATTATCCCTGCATTTCCAATTAGGTGATGGCAAAGCCTGAATGCGGCTTTCCCCACCACATGGGCACAAGTGGTTGGGGTAGGATGTGAAAGTGTTGGGTAACTCTTCCCGTGGTGCTTCACTGGGTTCTGGGGGTTAGGTAGTGAAAATAGGGTTCAAGTTCCTCTGTCAGCCCAGGCTTGACAGGGGCAGCCCAGGGCTCAGGGCTCTGGCAGAGAAATGCAATGAATAAATAACCGAACAAGCAGCCACATAGGGAGCTGCTGTGACCAAAAACCAGGGATGACGTTGACATCATCAGAAAGGAGGGGTGTCCAAAAAACCCCACTACAAACCCCACTAATCTGTCAGGTTTTAATTCCTTAAGATGCAGCCCAGGAGTTGATTCCTCTCTAATGCCAGCATGAAGGATGTGGATCCTGCCCTGCTGTGGAGAAGCTGCTCCCGATGATGGGGAACAGTAAAAGCAGGGGGGCCGCTGCCCACCCTACTCATGGCACTGCCTCAACCCTGGCCCCAACAGATTGACAGCTTCTGTTATCACAGTTTTGAAAGTTAACCTCAATGGTCTGATGGGTCCACAGCCACACGCAAGTCAGAGCAGTGATGGGGTTGGGGGGGCTGGTGGAGAAGAAAAGAAAAAGAAAAAAGCAGAAAGAACTCCCCCTAATAAATTCCAATCAGGAATATTTATCCCAGATTTTTTGCTTTGCCATGCTCTCTGGGAACTTTCAGGATGCAGGGAGGATGGGGAAGGAGGGAGCATGGTGGTGGTGGAGCCAAGCAGAGCTGAACGCTCCCTCCCTGCTCCCAGGCTCTTCTTGTCACCACAGCTGCTGCTGGAAGCCAGCAGCTTCCCGAGTGCTTGGTCTTCCACAGCAGCCTCATATCCTACCTAGGAGAGAACCCTCTCAGCTCTCTTCACCAGCCTATTTTATTTTAAAATAACATCATAACAAAATTATTAAGATGATATTTCTCAGCCATTTCTGATAATCGTGATTTTATTTATTCCCTTTATTTCTCGGCAATTTGTGTTAATCATTTTATTCCCCCTTATTTCTCAGCAGTTTGTGATAATCATTTTTTTTTATTCCCCTTATTTCTCAACAATTTATGACAATCATTTTTTCCCCTTATTTCTCAGCAATTTCTGATAATCATTTTTATTTATTCCCCTCCCCCACACTCTAGAAATCAAAGTTTGCTCCAATCTCATTGCTCTCTCTCATTTGAAGGCACCCAGAAATGAAACATTTTTTATCTGCAGGGAATAAAAATTCGAATACAAAACAATTCCACTCCCATAAAAATATATTTGTTGTATTTTGAGATGGCTTTTTTTTTATTATTTTGAGCTAGTTTTTATATTTTGAGATAGTTTTTATCATGTATTGAGACAGTCTGGATCCCACATCGAGCCTGTTTGCATTCCAGATCAAGCCTATTTGGATCCTTTACTGAGACAGCTTGGATCCTATATCAAGCTAGTTTGGGTCCCATATCAAACTGGTTTGAATCCTATATCGAGATAGTTTATATCCTGTATCAAGCTAGTTCAATTCACATATACAGCTAGTTTATATCCTATATTGAGCTAGTTTAATTCATATACAGACCTAGTTTATATCACATATCAAGCACATACTCAAATAGTTTTTATCTTGTATTCAAACTGTTTATATGCTGTATTGAGCTGGTTTATATCCTATATTGAGGTACATGAAGCTAGTTTATTTTGTATGTCAAGCTAGTTTAATACACGTGTGGAACTAGTTTAAGTCCTATATCGAGTTGGTTTAGATCATACATTGAGCTAGCTTATAGCATGTATCAAGCTAGTCTATATCATAATATCAGCTACTTTTTGACATAATATCAAGCCAGGTTATATCATATATCAAGCCAGTTTTCACTCCTCTAGAAGAAAACCTGCATATTTTGTTTATCCTCAGAAATAATCACTTTCCCAATTATTATTTATTTCTTTCTTTTTAATAGCCTGAACCAAATAATTTCTCATTTTTACAGGCTTCACTTCCCTTTTCCCACAGCGACTAAATTGCAACTTATTTCCATGAAATCCGGAGATGACACAGATCTTTATTTTGCATAAAGGCATAGAGAAGTGTCTAATATCTTCAATATTCATCCGCTAAGTGGACATTTGCATTGGGTTAGAAGTGGAGAAGGAGCCCCGGCCCTCCCGCGGTGACAGCTGTACGGAGGGATGACATCTGACAGCTGTGACAGTGCTGACGGGAGGGCTGGGATGGCTCCCGCATCCCTGATCCAATTACAGCACACATCCCTCTGACAGGGCCGGCAGCCCTCTCCCGCGCCGCCGGGGAGGACACTATTGATCTCTTGTCAGAGCCCCACCAGCCCAGCCGCCTCCCCTCCTGCTGCCTGGACTCTGGAACAACTCCCCCCCGCCCCGCCCCCCTCCCCCTGCCCCAAGTAAGCAGCGAGGTGCCCAGGCTGGGGCGGCCCAGGCGTGGGGAGATAAAGGGGCAAAGGGTGCGGGTTAACGGGGCCCGGCCGCGTCACCGCGCCGCTGACAGCCCCATCATGGCCGCCCGGCCCTGCGCCGTCCGGCCCCGGCGCTAATGGCGAGACAGCTCCTGGCGGTTAGTGGGGTGAGCCCGCCGCTGAAAAGGCCACCGCAATTAGCGCCGGCGGGGCCGCTGACAGCCGGCCCGGGGGCCAATGGCAGCTGCCAATAGCCTCAGCGCCCCCAAACCAGACAATTAGGCCTGGCGGCCCCCTCCTCCTGCCTCTCCAGAGCAGTGACTCAACACAGTGCCCATCAGGGCCAACTGAAACTGCGTGGCCAACTGCTTCCTTCTCACTGCTGCCTTCCTCCTCACTGCTGCCTTCCTCCACCCATCACACCCAACAGAAACCTCCTGGCCAGCCACCCCCTCCTCATCACCTTCCTCCACTCATCACACCCAACAGAAACCTCCTGGCCGGCCACCACCTCCTCATCACCTTCCTCCACTCATCATAAGCAACAGAAACCTCCTGGCCAGCCACCACCTCCCCATCACCTACCTTCTTCCTCCACCTACCACATGCAACACAAACTACCTGGCCTACTTGCATCTCTTCATCATCATCCTCATCACTATAGAATGGTTTGGATTGGAAAGGACCTTAAAGATCATGTGGTTCCAACCCACCTGCCATGGACAGGGACAACTTCCACTAGACCAGGTTGCTCAAGGCCCTGTCCAACCTGTCACTGAAGATTCTATGGTTGATGGATGAACATTTTTTGCCCTTTACTGATGTTGTAATTTTAGAAATGTTTACCTTCAAAATTTTCTCCTGCATTCCAAAAAAACTTCAAGTTGTTCATTCTGGAGAAAAGAAGGCTCCAAGGAGAACTTCTGGTGGGCTTTCAAAGCTTAAAGGGACCAATCAGGAAGCTGGGACAGACTTTTGAGCAGGGCCTGTTCTGGCAGGACAAGGGGTGATGGTTTGAACTAAAAGAGGGAGATTGAGACTGGAGAGAAGGAAGAAATGTTTGACACTGAGGGTGGTGAGACCCTGGCCCAGGTTGCCCAGAGAGGTGGGAGATGCCCCATCCCTGGAACCATTGCAGGTCAGGCTGTTTGGGGCTCTGAGCAACCTGCTCTAGTTGCAGATGTCCCTGCTGAGTGTAGGGCGGTTTGGATTAGATGACCTAGAAAACTCCTTCCAACCTAAAGCATTCTATGATTCTGTTCCATAGTTTAGTGGCTCTGGTGGTTATAGGTTGATGGTTGGACCATCTTGGAGGTGTTTTCCAACTGAACAAATTCTATGATTCTTGATGGTAATTCAAGTACCATTACTACCTGGTCCAACTTTTTTGGTTTTGTTTTGTTTGTTTTTTTTTTTTTTCCTCCAGCTTTTCAGCAGCAGCCACGTTTTGCCAGCTAGATGTCATTACAAACACAGTTATTGATCACCTCACCCAAGCTGGATCTCAACCTGCAGACAAACTGCGACTCACTCCTGTGCTATAATTTTATTGATCAGAGCAATCCAGCTGCCAGGGCTTTCTGGAGAATGAAAAATAAAACAAATAAAGGAAAAAAAGAAAAAAAGAAAGAGCCTGAATACATCTTCCCTTTGCCCACACGTGAACCAAAACAACATTTTACAGCCTGAAGTACAACTTTTCTTTTTTTTTCTCTTCCGTGATTCAGGGATGTTGTGGAAGCCCCTCCCTGGATCTGTTCAAGGCCAGGTTGGGTGAGGCCTGAACCAACCTGGGCTAATGGAAGGCGCCTCTGTCCATGGCGGGGGCATTAGAATTAGATGATCTTTAAGGCCATCAAGTCTAATCCTGAATGTCTCCAAGGATGGAACCTCAACCACATCCCTGGGCAACCTGATCCAGTATTTCACCACCCCCCTTGTGAAGAACTTCCTCCTTAACTTTCATTCAGAAACAAAACCGTGCCTTTGGTCACTGCTTCAAATCAAAACTTTGCTTCATGAGGATGTTTTGATCCATTCCTCCACCCAGGTTGTTTCATGGAGTTTCATCACAAAACAGAGGGAGGATCATACCAGTGTCTCATCCTACCTCAGCCCATTTATCCTTGCTGTTAAGAATCAGATTTCCCAGTAGCTTCCAGGGCTGTTGGAGCTCAGGCAGTAGAATTGTCCACTCTTACAGTTAGGCACTGAGAAGATGACATCAAGTCTGAGCCCAACCTTGCCCTGGGTCTCCCCACCAGCATCACCACCTCCTGTCTCACCATCTCTTGACCACAAACTCAGTAGCATAAACCACAATGCTTCTCATGAATTCATTGAACAAAAAGGTTTTCTGAAAACTGAATTTCTCCTAGATATCCCAGCAGTGTTGGGTTACTGGTGGGACTTTATGATCTTAAAGGTCCAAAACGGTTCTATGATCACAGAATCCCCAAATGGTGGGGGCTGGAAGGGACCTGTGGACATCTTCCAGGTCAACCCCACTGCTAAATCAGGGGTGCCCACAGCAGTTTGCCCAGCATCAAAATGGTGGGTTTGGAATCCTTCCAGAGAAGGAGACTGCACAATCTCTCTGGGCAGCCTGCTCCAGGGCCCCAGCATCTTCACATCAAACAGCTTTCTTCTTATCCTCAGATGGAACCTCCTGGGTTCTAGTTTGTGCCCAGTGCCCCTTGTCCTGTCACTGGGCACCAATGAAAAATTCTAGCCCTATCTTCTTGACTCTCAGTCATTACATATTAATGAGCATTGCTCAGATCCTCTCTGGGGCTGCTCTTCTCCAGGCTCTACAGCTCCAGGGCTCTCAGCCTTTCCTCCTCACAGAGATGTTCCAAGCCCTTCAGCATTTTTGGAGCCTCCACTGGACTCTCTCCAGCAAGTCCCTGTCTCTCTTGAATTAGAAAGCCCAGAATGGGACCCAGTACTCCAGATGTGACCTCACTGGGGAAGAACGGATTGACTGATTGATAGCAGCCCTGATTCTGCAATCACTGACTGCTGAGGGTAGCACTCACCCACAGGACAAACACCCATCTGAGGAGCACATCACGAATGGGAAGGAAATGCAGAATTCCGAGGTGTTAATCAGCAACCATGGCAAGATGAGAATGCAAGAATTTACAAAGCAAATTGCCTACAAACTGTTTGGAGATGCTTTTCACACCTCTCCAGTGAAGCACAGTCACTTCTTTCTGTTGTTGTTTGCTTTTTGGTGTTTTTTCCTTTTTTTCTGCTGCCACAGTTTTTAACGTGAAACAAAAATATCTCAGAGGTAGAAGCTGTTGAAAGAGCATGAGCTGAATCCTGCTCATCACCAGGAGAAGGCTCTTTTGAAACAGGGCTGGTGGAGTATCACCCACAATGGAAAAAAATGTCTACAACCTTCTTATGTATATCTATATCTATACCTATATCTATATCTATAGATATGTATATTTAAATAAAACTAAGAATGAAGCTTTATCTTTGAGTTACTGAGGTGTGCCCTATGGTAGAGAAGTCACACATTCAGTTTCACAAATAAAAGGACCCCAACCTCTTAAAAAATGATGAAGACTATAGAAGCAAAACCTTGACTCTGTAGAAAGCGATAAAACCATTGCACTGAACTCAGCTTTTTCATTTTCACAGAATCATAGAATCCTCAGTTTGGTTGGAAAAGACCTTTAAGATCATCAAGTCCAACCATCAACACAACCCCATCATTGCCATTAAACCATGTCCCTCAGCTCAACATCTACATGGCTTCGAAACCCCTCCAGGGATGGAGGCTTCAGCACTACCCTGGGCAAACTTTGACTCCTGAAGGTCTATTAGTTTGAAAAATGTCAGGACTACTACTGCAGTGAGCTGTATTTCTCCATCAGCACAATGTCACCATCTCTGGGAGGGGTTTCAAAGCCATGGAGCTGTGGTACTGAGGGACATGGTTTATTAGTGGCTTGGCAGTGCTGGATTAAGGATCGGATTTGATGATCTTAAAGGTCATTTCTACCCTATACAATGTTATGGCTTCAGAAAGGGTTGTCAATGCCTGGATCAGGCTGCCTAAGTCAGTGGCATTCCCTATCCCTGGATGTGTTTCAAAGCTGTGTAGATGTTGTTCCAGCTCAGATGTGAGGAGAACATCACTGGATGTTCTGGAAAATCTGTTTACAGAGCATTGTTTGTGATAGGACAAAAGGAAATGGCCTCAAGTTGTACCAGGGGAGGTTTAGGTTGGACATGAGGACATTCTTCCCCAGAAGGGCTGTCAAGCCCTGAAACAAGTGGTAAGAGTCCTTATCTCTGGAGGTCTTTCAAAGTCATGGAGATGTGGTGCTGAGGGCGATGGTTTAGTGGTGAGCTGGTAGTGCTGGGTTAATGGTTGGACTTGGTAATCTTAAAGGTCTTTTCCAACCAAAAGTGTTCTAGGGTCAGCATCAGACTCAGTCTGTTTTAACACACTTTGCTCTATACATACCTAGCAGGTGACACATGAGGAGCCCATAAGGTGGCCACCACATTAGGAGGTATGGACATGTATATTCTACATGTATTCACCCATCTCCTTATCACCAACACCTTACCTCTGCCTCATTTTTATCATTATAGCAATAGCTGAAACAACTTCATTTAAAGTCGTTCAGAAGGACTACAATGGTTACAGGTGGCTTTAGTAAGACAGAGGGGACAAAAAGCATCTCAAGGAAGATGGAAGCATGGTGGAGGTTTTAGTGTACCTCATTAATTCGTCCTGGGTTGCAGACATTCTTTGATTGTGATACTCTTTAATGGCAATTCTTAATTGTTGACATTAAAAAATATGCTGAGCTGAGCAGAGAGAAGAATCCTGGCTACAGTGCAGACGTTCCTTGCTGTGCTCCAAAATGAAGCATAACGGGCACAGTGGCTTAATAACCTCTCTCAAGAACCATAGTTCAATCCCAAGTGCCATCAGAAAGGTTAGGTGTGTAAATCTTGGAAAGGAGGCAGTTCATGCATTGCAGTGCATATGGGCAACTCAGCCAAGCCTTGAGACTATGGAAGATCATAGAAACAGAAAATTGTTTGGGTTGGAAAAAAAACCTCTAAGATCATTGAGTCCAAACATCAACCCAACACCACCATGCGCATTAAATAAAACCATGTCTCAAACTGCCATGTCCACAGGTTTCTTGAACACCTCCAGGGATGGTGACTCCATGACTTCCCTGGGCAGCCTGTTCCAATGCCTGACCACTCTTGCGGGCTGTTTAGCCTGGAGAAGAGAAGCCTTCTATGGAGGCCTTAGAGCAACCTTCCAGTGTCTGAAGGGGACTACAAGAAAGCTGAGGGGGACTTTTTACACGAAATCATTGTCATAGAAGATGGGGAATGGATTAAAGCTTGAGGAGGGGAGCTACAGACTGGAGATTAGAAAGAAATTCTTTCAAGTGAGGGTGGTGACACACTGGAACAGGTTGCCCAGGGAGGTTGTGGATGCCCTCTCCCTGGAGGTGTTCAAAGCCAGGTTGGATGAGGCCTTGAGCAACCTGGGCTAGTGGGAGGTGTCCCTGCCCATGGCAGTGGGGTTGGAACTAGATGATGTTTAAGCTCCCTTCCTACCCAAACCATTCTATGAATCTATACCTTACTCTACCTTACTCTCTCTTCTTCACTCTCAAGGATGAGAACCTTAACTCTTGGTGCCTAACCATGGCTACAGCACTCAGGAACTGCTTGCCCAGTTAAAGTTTTGTCCAAGATATTATCCTCACCTTGCAAGATTGGAAGTTATGAGCTGCTTCAGCTCAAACTATATAAAGACCTCAGGTCTGAATTAATCTGCAAAGTTTGTTAGAAATTAAGGTCAGGACTTGGATTCGCTGCAATTAGGATCATTGATATTTTCATGGTATCAGCCTCCTCTTCCTGATTATCAGCTTCCATGGTGCTAACACCTAAAAACTTTGTCCCTTTGACCCTGCTTGGGTTTAGATATGGATTATGTAATGCTGAGAATGTTTCTGCATGACTTTTGGTCAGTTGAAGGAAATTTGGTTTAGAAAACATCATGAAGAGAAATTCTGTGTGCAGGGGAAAAAATAAATATAATTTTGCATATTTTAATTAAATATAAGAGTCAAGTCAAATCCTGCTCTGGATTCTGCCTCCTCCAACCTTTGCCTCAACACTTAATGCAATTTATTACTGGTGTTCTGACCTACGAGGTAACTAACCAGCAGATCAACTCTCAGCACAAACTGCTGGGAATGAGCTTGTCAGTCTTCAGCTATTGACTGAAGGACAGAAGGCTGAGCTGCTAGTGGGAAGCCTGAAAAGAAATGCCATTCCCTGAGATCCCTCCAAAAAGACAGACTTGGTGGGCATCAGAGTCAGAACCAAGAGATTGTTGACTAAAGACACCAAGGAACTGCCAGAACTGAGAAGACGTCTCAGAGGTTTATGACTCTCACAAACATGGGAGATTGGTCCTCTGTGTTCCCTTGATCCACTGGTGAGGCCACTCCTGTTCAGTTTTGAGCCCCTCACTAAAAGAAGGATGCTGGAGCAGGTCCAAAGAAGAGCAACTAAGCTGGTAAAGGACTTTGAACACCAGTCTTATGAGGAACAGCTGAGGGAAGTGGTTAGACTTGATGATCTCAAAGGTCTCTTCCAACCTCAGCAGTTCTGTGATTCTGTGCACAGTCCAATACACCTCATGGAGTCCAATGCTATGACAATCCTTTCATAGGATCATAGAATTGTTCTGATTGCAAAAGACTTCCAAGAGTCCAACTGTCAACCCAAAACCACCATGGCCATTAAACCATGTCCCCTAGTGCCATGTCCACGCCTTTCTTGAACACCTCCAGGGATGGTGACACCATCACTTCCCTGGGCAACCATTCCAATGCCTGACCACTCTTGCATCAAAGAAATTGTTCCTAGTATCTAAACTAAACCTCTCCTGACACAATTTGAGGCCACTTCCTCTCATTCTACCACCTGATATTAGGAAAAAGAGACCAAACCTCACCTCACTCCAACTTTCAGGGAATTGTAGAGAGCAATGAAGTCTCCTCTCAGCCTCCTAAATCTACCCTGCTCTTGTCCTGTCAACACAGGCCCTTTTAAACACTCCCTCTCCAGCCTTCCTGTAAGTCTTCTTCAGGTATTGAAATGCAGCTCTAAGGTCTCCCCAGAGCCTTCTCTTCTCCAGGATTAACAACCCCAGTCTGTCCTTGTAAGAGAGGTGCTCCAGCCATCTGATCCCCTTACCAGAAATGAGGGAGGAAAAAAGCTCCAAAAGACAGGCAGTAAGCAGGAGAGAGGCAGCAAGTGGGAATTTTCCATCCTTTGAATGCACAGTAAACAGATAGAATGATAGAACCTGATTTCTTTTCTCTCTTGCTAACACACCTCAACTCTGACCTTTGTGCAAACCAGGACCTCCTGGATAATATGGTAATTTAATGGGAACTCTTCTCTGCTGCTTTCTGCAGAGTGGGCTGGCTCTGTGAAATACGAGGTGGTTTACTTTTAAATAGAGCTCAGCTGAGACCTAGAAAAGACCTGGAAAGAGGCTTCCAATGGAGAGAGATAAATGCCTAATTTACTGTCCCACTTAATCCAGCACTTTTTCCTTATGCCATTATCTCCCGTTCCTCATTATTGTGGCAGCACAGTCATGAAAGACATGTGTGGTGAGATCAAGATTTGAGGGCTTCTGTTTACAGTAGCCACAATTTATCATTAAAAAAACCCACCCTGGAATAGCTGAGCTGCTAGCGAAATGCTAAAGACAAATAGGATAAGGTCTGATAATCTATATCCCAGCTCAGATGTGCCTTCACCTGGAGAATATCGTACAGCTGGAGCTGGAAAAGCAGTTGGAAAAGACCTCTAAGATCATCCAGTCCAATGATCAATCCACCACCACCATGGCCATCAAACCATGCCCCAAAGTGCCATGGCCACATCTTTCTTGAACACCTCCAGGGATGGCAACTCCAGCATGTCCCTGGGCAGCCTGTTCCAATGCCTGACCACTCTTGCAGGAAGGAATTTTTCCCTCATGTCCAACTTAAACATCCCCTGGCACAATTTCAGGCCATTTCATTTTTACTATCACCTGATACTGGGGAAAAGAGACTGACCCCCACCTCATTGCAACCTCCTTTCAGGGAGTTGTGGAGAGCTATGAAGTCTCCTCTCAGCCTCCTCTTTTCCATACTAAACAACCTCAGTTCCCTCAGCTGCTCCTCACCAGCCCTGTTCTCCAGACCTTTCACCAGCTTTGTTGCCCTTCTCTGGACATGCTTCAGCCCCTCGATGTCCTTGGGTATCAAAACAGAATCCAGGATTCTGTGACCTAACCAGTGCCCAATACAAGGGCATGATCACATCCCTACTCCTGCTGGCCACATCATTGCTGACCCAGGCCAGGATGCTGGTGGCCTTCTTGGCCACCTGGGCACACTGCTGGCTCATCTTCAGCCAGCTGTACAACTACCTTGTGCAGCCTCTATGACACTCACCACCCTATTCTACAGGCATAGAGATCATTTCCTCATCACCACAGGAGTTAATTTACGTCATAGAAATCTCTTCACTTTATCCATTTGACATAAAACCCAAATCTTCCCTCCCCAGCCAGCTTCACGCAGTGACAGGTTGCAAGGCACAAAGTGTTTAAACACTTTGAAATATTTTGAGGCTGCCCTCACCATCAGACCTGCGAGGAGAAGCTCTTCAAGCCACCTCCCCACCCATCCCAGGAGAACAAAAGGGACACAAACAAAAGCCCTACTTCATCACTCTCTGAAATGGCACCATCTCCATATGCAAATGAGCTAGTTAATTCCTTGCAAGTTTCACATTAATTATTACTCTTTATCAGTTTCCATATCCGTGTCATGTCTGCAGTTCTGGGGTGACTTGTCGGCGTGGTTGGAACAGCTGCTTTGAGAAATGTGGAGTGTAAATATTTATGGGTTGAGAGAAGAGACTTTGTCATTTAACGAGCTCTACTGATGGCTCTCACCCTGCCTCACTCCAGACTTCTGAGAACCACTTTTCTCTTGGTTTCTTCTGGAGACAGTGAAATGCTTCCTACGTACATGGAAACTGCCACTCACAACTTCTGCTTTCCCAGCACTAAATATCAAATATGCAACACGTGCAGGGTGAGAGCAGGAGAAATGGGTTTCCAGGAAGGCTTTTCCTCTTCCTTTTCACAGAATCATCCAGATTGGAAAAGATCTTCAGGATCACCAAGTCCAACCAATAACCCTACTCTATGAAGTTCACCCCTAAACCATATCCCCAAGCACCACATCCAAACCACCTTTAAACACATCCAGGGTTGGGGACTCAAACCACCTCCCTGGGCAGCACATTCCAATGCCTGACCAGTCCAAACCTACCCAGTCATAGCTTGAGGCCATTCCCTCTTGTTCTATCACTAATTACCTGAGAGAAGAGATCAGCACCAGCCTCTCTACAATGTCCTTTCACATAGTTGTAGAGAGCAAGGAGGTCTCCTCTCAGCCTCCTCTTTTCCAAACTAACCATCCCCAGCTCCCTCAGTTGCTCCTCACAAGATTTATTCTCCAGGCTCTTCACAGCTTCCTTGCCCTCCTCTGCACTGGCTCCAGCACCTCCACATCTCTCTTGTGTTGAGGTGCCCAAAACTGGACGCAATACTCCAGGTGTGGCCTCCCCAGAGCTGAGTACAAGGGGACAATCACCTCCCTACTGCTGCTGGACACAGCATTGCTGATCCCAGCCAGGATGCCATTGGCTTTCTTGGCCACCTGAGTGTGCTGCTGGCTCCTATTGAGTTGCTTGTCCATTAGCACCCCCAGGTCCCTTTCTGCCAGACAGCTTTCCAGCCACACTGCCCCAGGCCTGTAGTGTTGCTTGGGGTTGTTGTGACCCAAGTGCAGGAATCATAGAATCACAAAATTGTCTCAATTGGAATAGACCTCTAAGAGTCCAACCATCAACCCAGCACCACCTTGGTCATTAAAACGTGTCCCAAAGAGTCATGCACACACCTTTCTTGAACACCTCCAGGGATAGTGACTCCATCACCTCTGGGGGCAACCCATGCCCTTTCCTTCTACTATTTCCATGATGGAGATAAACAGCCCCTTTTAAATCAAGGCGAAAATAGCTGAGCTAGGAAAATTAACAATGAAGGTACCCAATGGGATCTACCACTTGGTAGCCTTGGCCAATGTTTCTCAGACAACATAGTCTGAACCCAGCATAGGAATTACTCCTCCTGTAATCTCTCTTGGTTTGAGCCAGAGCAGAACCAATTCTGGCCAGGATGTGACTTCCCAGTTCAGACTCTGCTCAGTGAGGCACTTGCTGAAGTTCAGGGCAGCTTGGCACAGCCAGGGGCAGCTGCTAGCAGGGAGAAGCTGATGAGGAGAGGTCCTGCCAAGGGCTGGCTGCAGAAAGGCTCTGCCTGAGGCTTGCTCCTCTGCACACCAAGGGCACTGCCACAGCTTGTGCCACAGCTTGGGGGGCAGCAAGGCAGAGGTGGCAGCTGTGGGGAGGAGCAGCCAGGACAGGGGAGCCTCAAGTGCCCAACAAGGGATTGCAGCCCATGGAGGGCATCTTCAGGAGCAAGCTGAGGGATGCCCAGGGCCAAGCTTCTTGTTGCCTGGCTGGTGTCCCAGCAGGACTCTGTCCCTTCTGCCTTCCATTCCCATTCTTGTCTTCCTGAATACAGTTATAGAATCCAGCTCCTGACTCTGGTTCCTATCTGCTACTGAGGTCAGGCTGGGACTTGCCCAGTGCCTGCCCCCAGCATCAGTGGTGCCAATGGTGCCCTCATTGCCATCAGGTGTTGGGTTCCATGTTGGTTTGTGTCTCTTTGTCTCTCTTCCATGGCATTCTTCTTCTTCCCATCCCAATTGGTTGGGTTTCTTTCCCAGCCCATCAGCCTCTCTCCTTCCTTCCCTTTCTCTTCCCTTGGTGAAAGCAGAGTGCTTCTGGGAGAGCTTCTGGCACTTCTGTGGTGCCCAGCTCAGCCCATTCCTGACCCCTGACAAACCTGAAACAGCTGTTGGTTGTAGAACTGATTTATGCTCCTCTGCCAAGCCCCAGCCACTCCAGGGACAGCCATTCTGATATGCCTGGTGAGTTCTCCTGTGCTGTTTGATTTCTGGTGATGCAGCTTTTCTCACCACACCCACTGAGCATCTCCTCTTCCCAAGCATCATGACACTTAATCTGTTTATCAAAAATTCAGTAGGTGTGAATTTGACAGTTCTCAATCTAGTAACAAAGGAGCTAGGTAAATGAACATCAGGGTGAGATTTAGTATCAATTACCTAATGGTTTGGAGCAGGTATGAAATGTGGAACTGGTGGTTCAACATGTTAGACTCTGGCAAGGCAGGACGGGACCAACTTCACGACTGGTGGACATGCCAGGAGGACATATGCATGTGGAGACTACTGAGCAGTGATCACTTGTAGGAGAACGAAGAGTTGGTAGAGGGCCAGAAGGCTCTACAGAGGCTCCCCTTCAGCTGCTCCTCACCAGACCTCTTCTCCAGACCCTTCACCAGGTTTGTTGCCCTTCTCTGGACCAGCTTCAGCCCTTCAATGTCCTTCTTGGAGCAAGGGGCCAAAAACTGAACCTGGGATCCAAGGCGTGGCTTTACCAGTGCCCAGTACAGGGGTACA